>NC_057802.1:188481631-188648877 GCF_018294505.1 Triticum aestivum
TCACCGTGCCCCCACGCCGCGCCCGCCGTCCCCGACCGTCGAGCGCCGGCCCCGTCCCTCCTCCCTCTCCGGCAGAACTCCGACGACGAGCTCCGCCCTGCTGCCTCGATTCCCGTGCCCCGATTTAGATCTGAGAGGTTGACCCGATTTTTCCTCAAAGTCCTGAAGTTTTCACATTATGTGCTCTTGTTCATCGCATCATATCTCTTCGCATACTGCTGCGTTTTGCGTGCATGATATATCAAAATGTTCGTCACGAGATGCTCTTCATTTTTTTCCATTGTGCCATGCTCATTTCAGTCCATCTTGATTCCCAAATCTCTGGTGCAAGAGTGCTATATGATGTTTACTGCTGTTACTTACCAGAACTTGGTGTTTTGTTATTTTTGCTACATTTGATGTGTGCATCTTATGGGCATGAGCTCTACAGGTGTTTTGATCTATGCCATGCCGTCTTTACAGAGGTTTATGCCATGTATTTTTGTGATCTATGTGGTGACTAGCACAAGCATGCAAACTAGGCTTCATGATGTTTCTGTTTTCAGGAACTTAGAATTTTGCCAAGTCTGTTACTGCTGTTATTTTGTTGCCATGTATCCATGTGGCTACAGTGAGATTCATGCTTCTTTTGGACATGTTCAATAAGGATGTTTTGTATCTATAGTTGTGATCTATACATCCATGCCCCTGTTTGCAATTATGGAGTGCCCTAGCATGTCTCAATCTTACTCTACTTTTGCTATAAAATGTTTTCGGCAGATTGGTAACATGGTATTCAATTTTGCCAAGGTTGTTGTAGTTGATCCATACATGCTATGAACTTTCTCTTGCCATGGTTAGCTTCATAAACATGCCATCTTGCTGTAGGTGTGATTGTTTTGTCATGCATTTCTTTGTGGTGAGTGAATCAAGCTCACCAAGATGCCCTCATAATTTCTGTTAATGCCATGCTCTGTTTTCTGCCAAGTCTGAAACCTGTTAACCAAACTTTCTATGTTTACATGGGTGCCATCATATCTTCTGGTCCTTTTTGGCTCATGGTCAGTAAAGGACTTTTGTTCTATGCATTTAGTAGATTCATGCCATGCCTTGTTTTGCTATGTTAAGTTCCTGTAGTGTGTGTTTTCCTTGCTCTGAACATTGCTACCTGATGCTGTTTCAGCCATGTTCAGTATTTTCACCAAGTCTGTTAAGCTGATATCTTTTGCACTTTTGCCATGCTTGTTTGAACATGTTATTTTGTGATCTAGCCGTAGCTCAGTGTTCATCTTTTGTGAAGCATCTCCTGTAGATCACTGCCATATGCTTTGTTGCTATGTTGGGGTGCTGTAACACAGTTACTTGTTGTATTCTAAGTGCTATCATGCTGTTAATCACAGAATCGTGCCATTCTTGTTTTGCTTGCCATTTGCAAACCGTGCATCCGTTTCCGGTGATCTTTATATCGATTTCGACCGAAATCATCTCATCTTTCCAGTGGCATACTTGGTTTTCCAAGTTACTGCCTTGTTCATCCTTTTTCTTCCGGAGCACGCATATGCATCGCATATCACATCTCGCATATCATGCATCTATTGCATCATGTTGCTTGTGCATTTCTCGTGAATGATTGTGGTTCCATTGCTTGTGTTCTTGCTGTGGGTAGAGCCGGGAGACGAGTTCGTGAATGAGGAACCTATTGAGTATGCTTACGAGGATCAAGCTTTCGACAACTCTGAGAACCTTGCAGGCAAGATGACCATACCCTCGAAATCACTTCTATCTTTGCTTTGCTAGTTGTTCGCCCTATTGCTATGCTGCGCTACCTGACACTTGATATATCATGCCTCCCATATTGCCATGTCAAGCCTCTAACCATCCTTTCCTAGCAAACGTTGTTTGGCTAAGTTACCGCTTTTGCTCAGCCCTTCTTATAGCGTTGCTAGTTGCAGGTGAAGTTGAAGTTGGTTCCATGTTGGAACATGGATATTTTTTGTAATATCACAATATCTCTTATTTAATTAATGCATCTATATATTTGGTAAAGGGTGGAAGGCTCGGCCTTATGCCTGGTGTTTTGTTCCACTCTTGCCGCCCTAGTTTTCGTCATACCGGTATTATGTTCCTTGAGTTTGTGTTCCTTACGCGGTTGGGTGATTTATGGGACCCCCTTGACAGTTCGCCTTGAATAAAACTCCTCCAGCAAGGCCCAACTTTGGTTTTACCATTTGCCACCTAAGCCTTTTTCCCTTGGGTTTTCGCGAGCCCGAGGGTCATCTTTATTTTAAACCCCCGGGCCAGTGCTCCTCTGAGTATTGGTCCAAACCGTCAGTCGCCGGTGGCCACCAGGGGCAACTCTGGGCTCGCCTATCGGAAGCTTGGACAATCCGGTGTGCCCTAAGAACGAGATATGTGCAGCTCCTATCGGGATTTGTCAGCACATTCGGGCGGCTTTGCTGGTCTTGTTTTACCATTGTCGAAATGTCTTGTAAACCGGGATTCCAAGACTGATCGGGTCTTCCCGGGAGAAGGTTTGTCCTTCGTTGACCGTGAGAGCTTATAATGGGCTAAGTTGGGACACCCCTGCAGGGTATTATCTTTCGAAAGCCGTGCCCGCGGTTATGAGGCAGATGGGAATTTGTTAATTTCCGGTTGTAGAGAACTTGTCACTTGACTTAATTAAAATACATCAACCATGTGTGTAGCCGTGATGGTCTCTTCTCGGCGGAGTCCGGGAAGTGAACACGGTTTGAGTTATGCATGAACGTAAGTAGTTTCAGGATCACTTCTTGATCATTTCTAGCTTCGCGACCATTGCGTTGCTTCTCTTCTCGCTCTCATTTGCGTATGTTAGCCACCATATATGCTTAGTGCCTGCTGCAGTTCCACCTCATTACACCATCCTTTCTTATAAGCTTAAATAGTCTTGATCTCGCGGGTGTGAGATTGTTGAGTCCTCGTGACTCACAGATTCTACCAAAACCAGTTGCAGGTGCCGACGATGCCAGTGCAGATGACGCAACCGAGCTCAAGTGGGAGTTCGACGAGGAACGTGGTCGTTACTATGTTTCTTTTCCTAATGATCAGTAGTGGAGCCCAGTTGGGACGATCGGGGATCTAGCATTTGGGGTTATCTTATTTTCATTTGGTTTTGACCGTAGTCGGTCTATGTGTGGATTTTGGATGATGTATGAATTTATTTATGTATTGTGTGAAGTGGCGATTGTAAGCCAATTCTCGTTATCCCATTCTTGTTCATTACATGGGATTGTGTGAAGATAACCCTTCTTGCGACAATACCACAATGCGGTTATGCCTCTAAGTCGTGCCTCGACACATGGGAGATATAGCCGCATCATGGGCGTTACAACCGGTCTACCCATCGTAAGGTGCTAACGCTTCTGAAAGACAGTGTCTCGGTCATCCGTTTCTCAAACATCATGTAGTGCGAGAAAACCAACGGAGGAGATCGAGTCTTGTGGGGAAAAGTGCACAAACCTCTGCAGAGTGTACAAACTAATCATGGTTAGCCGTGTCCCCGGTTTTGGACATCTTGAGTATCTGGTTCTTGGATTATCATGTGGATCTCATCACTCTTAATATAATTTGATTGGGTTTAATGATGATGCTTAATTGGGATTGAGTTGGGTTTACCTTCTCAATGTTTAACAACCACCATGATAGTTAAATAAAACGTATTCCTTTGCAGTAGGGAAAATTTGGCCTTTCACAAAACATATTAACCATACAGCCTCCACCAGCCATATATGCATATAGTGATAGCATTATTCTGTTCATTACTCTCTTGTGTTACATTGCCAGCATATTCCATGTGCTGACCCGTTTTCGGGCTGCGGCGTATCATGTTGCAGACTTTTTCAGACGACGAGTAAGGAGCCTTAGGTCGTGATCTTTCACTCAGTGATGCCGTTGGAGTTGATGGACTCACTTTATCTTCCAAGCCTTCCGCTGTTATCGTAATTAGATGGCCTTAAGCCATATTTATTGTAATAAGTTCTCTTTTGAGACATTCGATGTAATAAGTGTGTGATTGCTACTCTGTTATAAATCCTTCAAGTACTGTGTGTGTCAGCATTACCGATCCAGGGATGACACTTATGCACAGAGATCAGACTGTTTGAGGTCTGGTCGCTACAAAGAATTAAATAGGTATGCTAATTTCTTTAATATAATTTAGCACCCCATTTAAGCATGTACTAGCTTTTTTAATAGTACTATATGCATAATTTGGCGATGAGCACTCTCTATATGTACCACCTTTTTTCTTTAATTTCATCTTGTTAGTTTTTCTCCATGGCGCAATCCATCGATACTACTACTTTACAAAAGTATACATTTTTTAAAAGGCTAGAGGGCGGGGCAGTCTAGCTTGGTCCGTTTCAAGAGAGGCGAGGGCCTTTGTGATTTGACGGCTCATTACTGCTGGAAGGCGGAGCCTTGTGATTTGACTTCTCGTATAAATGTGCCGACGACCTGAGGAGGAGCAGAGAACCGTGCGGTATAATCAAGTTTTCCACTGGAGTAGTACGACGGAGGAGCACGAAACACGGCAGCCCAGTGCCATATGGCGATAAAAATGATCTAATTTGCTAGTCATCTCATTGTTCGCATTGTTCTATTCATGCCTCGCAGAGAACGTGACACGTGCGGCGAAACACCCGAAGCAAAAGAAGAAACACATGAGCAAAAGAAGAAGGAAGATTATCACCCCCCAAAAAGAAGGAAGACGCACACACAAGTCTGGGGCGCTGCTCTCTACTACATGAAGGGTTGCTAACCGCGGAGTCGTAACTGCTTCTTCATCGCCTCCACGACCTCCATCTCCTTGCGTGTCTCCTCCACCATCTTCTTCATTTTGTCCATGACACGGGATTTCTCGACGCGAGCCTTCATCATCTGTTCCACGGCCGCATTGCGTACCTTGACAGCAGCTGGGTGCTCGATGCGGAGCTTCGCCAGCTCCTCCTTCTGTTCCATGACGAGGGCCTGCAACATCTTCATCGAGGAACTACTATTCTCATGCAGCTTCTTCCAGCCGGCGTTCTCCTCCTTCAGCAGGTCGAGCTCGTGGCAGAGCTTCGCCTAGTCCTCCTAAAGTTGCAGGATTTCGCGGGTCACCTTCTTCTCCGAGGCAATGCTCTTCTTTAGCAGCATCACCAAGCCGGCGGTCAACTCCCCCTGCTCCTTGAGCTCAGCGGGCATGTCGTCGAGGCTCTCCTTCAGCAGCTCCACCAAGCCGTGGATGAACTCCTTCTGCTTATTGAGCTGATCGGGCATGCCGTCGAGGGATAACGACTCCAGCGCCGCCCGCTCGGCATGTTCGCCTCCGCGGCTAGGGCGCTCCTGGGAGCCATCGCCTGCTCGTGAGAGATCTTTCGAGGTCTCTGTGTGGCGGCGAGCCCTCTCTTTTCTTCTGCAGCCTTGGTTGCCGCTCCCTTGTTATGAGTAGTTCTTGACCTAGAGCTCCGCACACCGGCCATGGCAAGGACGGACGAAGAAGAAGGACTTATGAGGAGGAAGGTAGAGTAATTTTCGGTTAGGTAGTTCCCCTTTTTATAACCTAAGTACTAGCACTAGTACTAAAACCTGCATAGTGGGAACACGTTCAGGTTTGGTACGTACTAGTAGGTGTGAGCAGGCTTGCACTTAATTGTAGCACTAGTACTTTGGAATGTGATGGGAACAATGTAAAGATTAATTGATGGTTTTGGTTTCGAGGCCCGAAACGGCTCTCGATGAGTTTAGTGGAACATAAATTTCAAGTACTCCCTCCATTTCAGTTTACAAGGCTTGCACATGTATCTAGGTCGTCAATGTAACTTATATAAAATAAATTGTTTAATAAATAAAAAATATATCATTAAAAATAGAATATTTGAAGTTTGTAATGATATATTTTTCATAATGCATGCCTCTTATTAAGTTGGTCAAATTAACAACCTAGGTACACGTGCAAGACTTGTAAACTGAGATAGAGGGAGTACTACACTGCTCAAATGCGGTCGCACAAGTCAGTGATGTAACTGGTCATACATGTCAGACCAAGCCGATGCGTGTCCCTTCGGTGAGACGCGGGTCCGACCGACAGTCTGTTGGTGCGACCGACCGTAAAGTATTACGCGATGGAGACTTCTGGTTGTGGCTTCGGTTGATTATCACGACCAAGCATTCTAAAACTGGTGATAAATCAATTACCATCTTTTTCCAAACGACCAAGTATTTTCACAGGAATACAATACATATAGATGGAGTGATTGTCAAGGTTGCAAACCGACATGGCGTTGCAAGTTCACTACAGCAGCAACCGACTAGGTCACTGCATCACTGGCGGGGAAGGAGGGCACCTCACCTCGCCTACGATGCACGCCCAGCGCCGCCGCCGCAACTGGTCACGGGATTTGGCTTCCCCTACCACCCATTTGAACAGTTGCACCGGCTGCTCATGCCATTGCGCAGGCATGCACGTTCTTTCCTCCGCAGTCGACTCCGTGAATATGATCTCTGCCATTATCCCTAGCTCGAAATCAACGCGACGCTGCCAGATGCGGACATCCCTCAGCATCTCTCCCCTGAGATTGACTTGCGCCTCCGCCTTGTGCTGCGCCAGGCGCAGCTCCTTGGAACTTCTCTCCAATCGATGCGACGCTTCCTCGATCCGATTTGCCCTTGCTGCCCAACACCTGAAACGCAGCCCTGGCATGTCCTCCGACGCCACCGATTTGTGATTCCAGAGCAATGGATCCCCTCTAAAACACATGCGGGTTTCGCTCAAAGGCGGCAGTGCTGCGGGCCGCAGCGAGAGGGTAGCTCGCAGGATCCTGGGATCTAAGGGATTATCCATGGCGGGATCCGGTGGGCGAGGCGGGGAGGCGAGCCTAGGCGCTGGGAGAGCCCTACGAGGCTAAAGATAGTACTACTCCACTCCGTCCATATTTAAATACAAAGGCCACCAACAGTAGCCCTGGCAAAAATTGATCATGCTGCCTGCGTCCTCGTTTATTGGCCCCCTTTTTGTGCCACTTTTTATGAAATGCATAAATATTATGTTACTTACAAATATGGTCAAAAATTGGCACAAAATACGAAGGAGACCAATGGAAGTACTAGCAACCCATGATTTAACTACTCGCATGCGTGCAGTGGAGTAGTAATGTCTTTCTTCTGCCCTCACATCCACTCAATTTGCATGCGCTGTATTAATTGACCATCACTGAAGTGAAGGACTTTACACGCGTCAAATTATCACATGGGGTGGATCTTCGTACAAAAATGCATCCCCCCATGTACCCTCATGTGTGTGTGAGGGAATGAGTGCATGCATGGCGTGCGTGCACATCTTCGCTTCGTGCATGTACCGCGAGTGTGGCTCAGAGAGGACGAGTACATTCTTCTGGAACAAGCAGCACGTCACTGTGATCAATCCACACACGGAGGTCGCGACAACGCCTCCGCATGTGCCACGTGGCTTCATGAACTGTAAGAGAGACACTGTATAGCGTGCCATTGGAATTCTAATTTACGTGTTTTGCACATACGCGAAGTACTAGTAAGGTACACGTGCATTGCACGCATCAGATTTGGCAACCAAATTATGAATAAATACCACACTACAGCATGTAAGCTCTGAGTCATACATGCCTGATGTAGACCTTCGTATAATTCTTATAGTTCATATTATTCAAAATAAGTTAGTTTTTATAAAAAAGCTAGGGCCTCTTTGATTTGTAGGATTTCCAAAACGCAGGAATAGGAAAAACAAGGGATTAGAGTGGAATGTTATCTTGAATCCTACAGGATTGTACGAGTGTTTTATTGTGCATAGAAAAAACGTAGGATTCTTTCAAAGAGGTTTGAGTGGATGGGATGTTTCCTATGAAATCTAGTGCAAATGAATCCTATGGAAAAATTCCTATGGTTTACAATCCTACGAATCAAACAACCAAGATAGGAAAAATTCCTAAGGATTAGAATCCTCCAAAATTCTTTTGAGAATCCTTTGAATAAAAAGAACCCCTTAATCTATTTTATGATTCATGGAATTGTGCGTTGTAAAGCATAAAGTAAAAACAAATAATGGCAATTCAACTAGAAAAAAAGTTTGGGCAGTTATGATATGGAAGATTCTAGAACAAAGGAGAAGCACTTGTGTTTTCAGGTTTGTGCATTATGCTTAAGTTCAACCATGGAGTCTGCTAGATTGTACATGTGTCAAAATCTGGTGGGGGGCTAGAAGATGGTGCGAGGGGCCAAGTGGAGGGAGACTATGAAGGTGTGCACAAGTGCGAGATCGATATTTAAAGAGAGGGGGCGAGAACGTGCGCTATTGCGCGCAGTGGCGGAGCCATGAAAAATAAATGAGCTAGGGGGTCAAGCATTGCTAATCCTTTATAAGGAGGGCCAATTCATCAACTTAAACCATTTTACCAGCAATTGTCTAATGATCACATTCATATTAGCCTCGATATATAGTGATGTTAGGGGGGGCAGGGCCCTTGCTGCCCCTGTCTTCGCCACTGTGCGCACGTCTGAGAGATGAAGCGGAAGGCATGGATGATGAGAGGGGGACGTTGGGTATATAATTAATGTGTGTGTATTAGCTATGTAATCCTATATAGAGAGGTATAGATTGATCGATGTGGACGTGGGAAAGAAGGTGAGACCTCACTATATATATATATATATATATTGATCGGTTTGTGTGGGAAACTGTGAAAGACCTAGCTATATATACACACACATAGCTAAAGAATGCCCGATATGATGGAGAGGGGGTGGTGTGTGTGTGCATGCATGGGAGACCGACATGAAGAAAAAGATTGCATATGTGCGATGGATAATGCCAACTGGTACTGTGTATGCATGCATGCATGAGAGAAAGTTAGTGGTACAATTATAAAAGAGAAG
Organism: Triticum aestivum; assembly: GCF_018294505.1. Lineage (NCBI taxonomy): Eukaryota > Viridiplantae > Streptophyta > Magnoliopsida > Poales > Poaceae > Triticum > Triticum aestivum. Next base: position 188,490,536 of record NC_057802.1, read on the forward strand.
ACGAATGTGTGGGTGTAAAAGACTAGGTGAGGTCATAATCAATGTAAAGTTTAATTCAAATATTTGAATAAGAGATCATGATGTTTGAAACCCATGCATGCATGAATATAACCGAGATATGCGTGGTGTGGTTTGGAAATGAGCATGTTGTACTATATACACATTGAACAAGGTCAGACTGAATTGAATTTGAGATATCGATGGCGGACATCGTTTGGCCACATTGCATCCGTGCATGGACACACTATTCTAATTGGAGATGATGGTTGGCTTTTGCATCACATATCTATATCTATACCCCTATATATATTATATTTTATATATTTTTTATAGTGTGCGGATAACATTAACTTTGAAAGATGGTCGTTGGATGAGGCCAATCCGATGGTGTAGAGATGGCAAATTTGAGCACTACTGGCTGTTGGATATCATCTAGATTCCACCAAATTTTGCCACATGTACAATCTAGAAGACTCCAATGTTGAACTTAAGCATAATGCATAAACCTCAAAACACAAGAACTTCTTCTTTGTTCTAGAATCTTCCGTATCAGAATTGCCCAAATGTTTTTCTACATGATTTGCCATTATTTGTTTTTACTTTATGCCTTACAACGCACAATTCCATGAATCTTAAAATAGATTAGCTTTCTTATAAAAACTAGATGATTTTGAATGAAACGAACTATAAGAATTAAACGAATATCTACATCATGCATATATGACTCAAAGCTTACATGCTATAATGTGGTATTTATTCATAATTTGGTTGCCAAATCTCATGCGTGCAATGCACGTGTACCTTACTAGTCTAAATGGTGTTTGTGTGTGTGTTGTGCTGTTAAACACATTGTACGTAGTATATCATACATGGTTTAGATTCCGAACATCTAGCTAGAGCATACATGTACTATGATTTGAATTCAACATAAAATGGATACATATATTTGAATTTGAAATCGTATGTATATGTAGTTCGTATTTATATAGGAATTTACTTCTCCTATATTCATGTCATGTGTTGTGAAGATAATATTTAGATGGTTGTATAACTAACCCGAGTACAATCCCATTCAAACAGGGAAAATGTACTCAAATTTAGTCCATATGCTAGACAACACACATTGTTTTTTGTTGTTGAGGGAAGTGCAAATTGTTTTGGTACTGTACACATTATGTTTGTTGTCCCGATTTTTTTAGTTTTTTTGTTTTATTTGAATGCATTTCTAGTAATATAGTAAAACGGGACATGGCTCTCTCTAGTGATGAGGTGTGAATTGTCTTTTTTTTGTACACGTTAAGCTTCTTCTCCCAATATTTCAAGTCGCGCCTTGTTATGCCAAAATTTCAAGTTGGCGTCTCTGTCTATCGTGCTGCGAAACTCCCGCCTCTTCAACCCGCGCCTTGTTAGCCCGAAATATTTAAGATATATCTTTGTCTCGTTGTGCTCCGACAACTCCCTACATCTCAACCCGCGCCTTGCTATTCCAAAATTACAACGCGCGCGAAAACTCCCACCTCCTCTGAAATCCCGACATGCGAAATGCACTTGATACCCCTGAACCGAAAGAAACGCCTAGGTCAAATCGGTGGGGGTACTTTCATAACTTACCCCACATTTCGGACAAGCGCGTCCCTAAGACATGGTTCCCCACTCCCATCCCATCCGCCCACTCAATCGTACACCGGGGCCGCGAAAACCCGCAAAACCCCACACCCTCCTCCGTCCGCCACCCAGCCGGAGCCTCTTCCCCGACGACGTCGTCCACAGCAACACCTCGACATCCCTCATCCACCGTACCGGATGAGGATCCGTCGTCGATCTCGTCGTCCCGCCGGTTCAGCCACCCCATCCTCCACCTCCAAGGAGCTGCCCCGACGTTCCCCTCGCCTTTCGCGACATCTCCATTCCCACACCATCGTCTTCACCTGCACCACTGGATGAGCATCATCATCACCGTTTCCTCGGATGAAGCCGAGGCCTAATTGGCGCCACCAAAGAGGTTGTACACTAATCGCCGCATTTTCTTCTTGATTCGATCTCACGGTGCTGCCGGCGCTCGGTGCCGAGCCGACACGGCGCGGCTCCATCCACGGCGGCGGCGGCGGCCACTTCCTCCACGGCTCCCTCGGCGGCGACGTCCACATCAGTAGGAGTTGCTGCTGCTTTAGCTCTCGCTCGTGCTGCTGCTCTGCTCTTGCTCTTGGCCCCCTGCTTGGTCTGCTCTTGCTATTGCTCTTGCTCGCGCTACTGCTCTCGCTCTTGCTCTTGCTTGCGACACTGCTCCGATTTAGCTACACTTCAGTCGACTGAATCAACTTTTGGGTCAGTCAATTTTCAGGGGGTGGGGGGCTCGCCGGAGTTAAGGAAGAACCAGCCGCAGCGGGGAGGGGGGCTCGCCGGAGAGGTACCCCACTATCTATCTTAGGGTTCAGGGTGGGGCGGTGATCGCCGGCGGTGGTGGGCCAATGATGTGGGGATCCCCGGAGAAAAAGCTCGGCACGGGGGGGGGGGGGCTAGAGGGATGGTCGGGGCGGCGGACCGGTGGTGGGGAGTGGTTTCGGAGCGGCCGGGGCGGCGCACCGCCGGCCGCGGGCGGCGGGGGGCGGCTATTTGGCCGGTGGTGGCTGGTGGCTCAGGGGGTGGAGGTTGAAGATGAACTGCAGGCCCTTGATTTCGTATCCAACGGCTGGAAAATCGACTGACCAGAGATGAAAAAGTTAGTCGACTGATGTGTAGCCTCACTTGATGCTGCTACACGACCAGCTGCCCCGGCTCTCGCACGCGCTGCTGCTGCTTTTCTGCTACTAGTGCATTCAGTTTCGACGGTACAATTCAGTTTCGACAACAAAATTCAGTTTCGACAGTTAAGTTCAGTTTCGACAGTTAAATTCAGTTTCGACATTAAGTTCAGAGATGAGTGGCTGATGTATTTTACATCTAGCACTTTGTGGTTATGTATTTTACGTCATCTATTGGAGATGCTATTAGAATTCCACTCAGGTTAACGTTGTCTCTCTTGTCCTGCTTCAGCCTCGGCGTCGTACAACTCACCGGAGCTGCTCCAACGACGAAACCCTCCATCACAGCGGAGCAGTACCCCGGGCTCCATCTCCAGACGCCTAAGATCTTCTTCCCCTCCTCCGACAGCCAAGTCAGCCGGAGCATCCTCACCGACCAACCCAATCACGCTGAGATCGACATGGCGTCGCCAAAGAGGTTGTACACTTGTTGCATCTCTTTTTTACTCTACATGTTATATATATTGTCCACTGAGCACACGTAGTAACGTGAAATACGATTATTTTATCCTACTATATGACAAGCAGTGACGTACCAGGCAACTTAGCTATTTGTGATGGACTCTCTTGAACGCCATCATTATTTATCTCTGCGCGTTTGAGCTGTGCATTTGTAGATGGGCCTGGGAGTTGAGCTAGTAGGGCAGTGGCCTGGGTCCAAAGTAATAGAAGTAGCACAAAAACATTTTTTGAGTGTAGGCTTTTCCTTGCTCAAGCCTGCCTACTAGAATCGCCAGTGCTTGAAAGGAAAAGTGAAGGAAAAACATAGGAATTGGAAAGTTTCCTATGGTACTACTATTCATGAATTTGGTTCAAAGGAATGGAGCAAGGAAACTGTAGGATTTGTTCCTTTAGTGTCTCCTTGAAAGAAAAACCGTAGGAATTTTAATTTCCACTTGTCCTCCTTTTCAAATTCCTATTCATGAAGCACAAGACTAAGAGATAGTAGCATAATAGCATTATAACCGTACATTTTCTTGTGGTTTGACTTAATCTCACCATGCTTCTTTGCATCCTGTGATCTTCCAATTCTTGTGAATCAAACACCCAGATTGGCAGAAATCCTGTGTTTTTAAATTCTCTGTTTTGCACGTGCATTCCTATCCTATTCCTGTCTATTTCCTATCCCTGCATTGTTAGAATCCTCAAATTCAAACAAGCCCTTACACAATTACTTCTGTTACAGATATGTGTCAAAGAAAACCTTGTGTGGTTTGTCCTGCTCCTGCTGCGCTGTGTTCCACCCCAGCTCAGCTGCTCCAACGACGGAAGGGTTCACCACAACAGGGATCCGCTCTCCAGACTGTCTTTCGCCGCCTCAGATCTTCTTCCCCGCCGCCGGCAGCCACGACAACTGCATTACCATCATCAACTGAGCAGATGACCTTGAGGACTACACGGGTCCGCAAGAGAGGTCGCACTCTTCCGTGTCTGCTTATGTTATGCATCGCTTAATATGATGACATGCTACTTTATCGTCGTGTTCACCTATTAGACTCCGAGTCAGGTCCAAACTAATGCTGAAACTTGAGTTTTTAAATGGTTGTGGGGTACATATTGGGGCAGCAATCAGTACTATCTGTCTACTATCTGGTTAATCTCGGGTGTCTACTATGAGTTTCATGTTGGGTGCAAACAAACATTAAAGGAGCCATTATCTGTATTTTTTAACTAAAGCTATTATCTGCCTGCTATCATTGGTTTTGGGTCTATCCACAGTTTGCTACCATCACTCTGGATTTGTGCATGCACTCCTTACATAATCTCACTATGTTTTATTCCTATGCATGTCAGTTATTGTACACAATGGAACTGAACATGTAGAGCAAAAGAGACGAGCCTTGCGTGGCAATAAAATTTCATGCAGACGTCGCTCCATGGTGGGCGCAAAGGCAGCCCCCCTCCACCCATTTCGGATCGTAATCAAGAGGAAGATAACTGTTCTGAGGGGGATTCAGAAGGAGAAGACCACTCCTATTTACCCCCTGAGGTCTTCGCTCTAACTTGGCATGCTGATGTTGGTAATATCATGCATATGGTGCCTTGCATTGCTTACTGTATACATCAAATATGTCATCTGCTTAGTTTAGACATGCTTTGTGTCAATGCCATCTGTTTAGTTTCTTTATCGTATATGTGAATCATGCAATGCCATCTTGTTTAGCCAGGCATCATATATGTGAATTTTGCAATGCCACCCTGGTTAGCCAGTCATCTTATATGTGAATTATATCATGCCATCATTTTTTATTACGTGTTAAATTTGTCAACAATTTTAGTACATTCAATTACTCTTCCTGTGCATCAGCCATTCGGCACGGTCATGGAAAAATCTGGAGTGGAAACAAGGTCTTCAGAGCAGACAATGCTATCTGACGAAGCGCATGTCTTGCTGGTTACGGATAGCTCCTCAGAGGAGGATTCAGAGACAGATGACCAGTCCTATTCCCCCCCCCCGAGGTGCATGCTCTAACTTGGCAGGGTTATGTTGCTCATATCGTGCGTATGGTATCTTGCATTGCTATGTCATTTGCTTAGTTTAGACATGCTTTGTGTGAATGCCACCTGTTTAGTGTCTAATTACCATATATGTGAATTATGCAATGCCATCTTGTTGCAAGACATTATATATGTGAATTATGCAATGCTATCTTGTTGCAAGGCATTATATATGTGAATTATGCAATGCCATGCTGTTTAGCCAAGCGTCATATATGTGAATTATATCATGCCGTCCTTTTTTTGTATTTCTCGTTGCATTTGTCGACAATGTTTGTATATTCAACTGCTCTTCCTGTGCATCAGCCATTTGAATTGGTGATGGAGAAATCTGGAGTGAAAACAAGGTCTTCAGAGGAGACAATGCTACCTGCTGAAGCAGATATCTTGCTGGTTACAGATAGCTCTTCAGAGGAGGATTCAGAGGCAGATGACCAGTCCTATTATCCCCCTGAGGTGTATGCTCAAACTTGGCAGGGTTATATTACTCATATCATGCATATGTTGTATTGCAATGCTTAGTTTTTACATCATATACACAATATTGAATGCCATCTCCTTAGTTGACACATCATATATGTGATTGCCCTCTGCTCACTTGCTTAGTATATAAATCATATATTTGAATTATATCATGCCATGATGTTTACATAGACAGCATGTATCTGAATTATGGCATGCCAACCCATTTTCTAAAGACATAATATAGTTATATCATCTCATCTGTTTACATAGTCATCATATTTTGAATTATGTCATTCTATCCGTGAATTATATCATGCCATCATGTTTCCATCGACGGCATGTTTGTGATTTATGGCATGCCAACCACTTTAATAGACACATCGTATAGTTATATCATGTCATCCTGTTTACATAGTCATCATATTTTGAAGTATGTCATTCTATCCTGTTTAGTTAGCCATCATACATGTGAAATTGTGTCATGCTATCCTGTTTAATTAGCCATCATATATGTGAAATTATGTCATGCTATTCTGTTTGGTTAGACAACATAAATGTGAATTATTTCATGCCCTGTTTTCTTCCCTACTATCCATTGTGCATGTCTATCTTACAATGTCTGTACATTCAATTACTTTTCTTGTTTATCAGCCATTTCAATTGGAGGGGGTGATGGCAGTATTTATGGGAGTAAAAACACGGTCTTCAGAAAAGATCGTGCTACCTGTCGATGCAGATAGAACCACGGTTGTACTTGCCCTAGAACCAGCCCCACCACACATAACCTAGACTCACGCAGATTGTACCCCTACCCAGTTGGACAGAGAACCAGCTACACCCCTTCTAACCCCAACCCCAGTAGATAGTAACCCAGTTCTAGTTGACACAGCTCCATCTCCACCACAGAGCACCCGAACACGAGCAGTTAGTAAGGCAACTACAGTGCCCAAAGCACGAGGACCACCACTCCGAACCCCAAGTCAACGCTTAAAGAAGAAGAAGAATTGTTCTCAAGTCAGGTTCCGTAGCTATGGTTCATACTACTTTGCTCTTGCATCACTGTATTTACTCATACCAACTAATTTCAAATTCGAAGGATGCAATTGAAACTCCAATGGCACAACAGGTATGTTTTAAACTTGTTTCTTTAACGTGTTTGCTGTTGTAACTTGCTCTATGTTGATTTCAGTTCAATTGAATAAACAGTTATGTTCTCATGCCATGCACATTACAAGTGTTGTTATTGCTGTGTAGTTTCCCACACTTATATTCTGTCTATGCTGCTTTGTCTTAAATAGATATGATTCAAACTGTATCTATCTTGATTTGGCAACATAAACTAGAATGATATAGACCATACAGTGACCATACTACATAGATATATGTTTGTTTCATGATGTTATCCTGTCCACCTTACTACTGAACTTGTTTACCAAAATGAGTCTCATATACTACATTGTAAACCTGTGATGTGTTTGTTTGTTTCTCTTTTAGAACGCGGATAAAATATTGGAGAAGAGTACCCCGTTATGCAATGGGAAAGGAAGTAATGCAGATAAGGTTCAAGATAGTGAGACATCCCTGTTGGTCTCCAAGAAAGCTGATAAAAACTATACTGAAGACACTGAGACAATACGAAAGTCCTATCTTGATATAGTGTTCTAGTTACTGGCTACTACTGCCGGCACCAGCTCTTTGAACTCGTTGCCTGAATCAGTTCGGCTTCTTGAGTCTCAACTTCAAGTTGAAAGACATCAATCAGATATTATGCGACAGGAAGCCAAAGGACTGAGGAAGTCCCTTGCTACCTCTTGAGCACTGCGTTGGTTTTCCCTTGAAGAGGAAAGAGTGATGTAGTAAAGTAGCGTAAGTATTTCCCTCCATTTTTGAGAACCAAGGTATCAATCCAGTAGGAGACCACGCTCAAGTCCCACGCACCTACACAAACAAATAAGAAACTCGCAACCAACGTGATAAAGGGGTTGTCAATCCCTTCACGGTCACTTACGAGAGTGAGATCTGATAGATATGATAAGATAATATTTTTGGTATTTTTATGATAAAGAGAAATAAAGATGCAAAGTAAAATAAATGGCAATAGAAATAGCTAAGTGTTGGAAGATTAATATGATGGAAAATAGACCCGGGGGCCATAGGTTTCACTAGTGGCTTCTCTCAAGAGCATAAGTATTACGGTGGGTAAACGAATTACTGTCGAGCAATTGATAGAATTGAGCATAGTTATGAGAATATCTAGGTATGATCATGTATATAGGCATCACATCTGTGACAAGTAGACCGAAACGATTCTGCATCTACTACTATTACTCCACACATCGACCGCTATCCAGCATGCATCTAGAGTATTAAGTTCATAAGAACGGAGTAATGCTTTAAGCAAGATGACATGATGTAGAGGGATAAACTCATGCAATATGATATAAACCCCATCTTTTTATCCTCGATGGCAACAATACAATACGTGCCTTGCTGCCCCTACTGTCACTGGGAAAGGACACCGCAAGATTGAACCCAAAGCTAAGCACTTCTCCCATTGCAAGAAAGATCAATCTAGTAGGCCAAACCAAACTGATAATTCGAAGAGACTTGCAAAGATAACCAATCATACATAAAAGAATTCAGAGGAGATTCAAATATTGTTCATAGATAAACTTGATCATAAACCCACAATTCATCGAATCTCGACAAACACACCGCAAAAGAAGAGTTACATCAAATAGATCTCCAAGAAGATCAAGGAGAACTTTGTATTGAGATCCAAAGAGAGAGAAGAAGCCATCTAGCTAATAACTATGGACCCGAAGGTCTGAGGTAAACTACTCACACATCATTGGAGAGGCTATGGTGTTGATGTAGAAGCCCTCCGTGATCAATGCCCCCTCCGGCGGAGTGCCGGAAAAGGCCCCAAGATGGGATCTCACGGGTACAGAAGGTTGCGGCGGTGGAAATAGGGTTTTGGCTCTGTATATGATGTTTCCAGGGTACATGGGTATATATAGGAGGAAGAAGTACGTCGGTGGAGCAACGAGGGGCCCACGAGGGTGGAGGGCGCGCCCGGGGGTAGGCGCCCCCCTACCTCGTGCTCTCCTTGTTGATTTCTTTACGTAGACTCCAAGTCCTCTGGATCACGTTTGTTCCAAAAATCACGTTCCCGAAGGTTTCATTCCGTCTGGACTCCATTTGATATCCTTTTCCTTCGAAATACTGAAATAGGCAAAAAAAACATCAATTTGGGCTGGGCCTCCGGTTAATAGGTTAGTCCCAAAAATAATATAAAAGTGTATAATAAATCCCAATAAACATCCAAAACAGAATATAATATAGCAGGGAATAATAAAAAATTATAGATACATTGGAGACGTATCATCCCTGCAGAATTCAGATACATACTTTCTGGTGCAACAGCAAGTGCTGGAGGATTTAAGCGCCAAACAAGAGAAAGTTAATAAGCTTGCTAAGCATCTTGCCAGCATTATGGGTACGCAGGATATTGTTTCATGAGCTCTTCTGAAGTGTTTTCAGTTCTGGACTTGTTTTGCCGCGGCGTTTATTTGCACTGGTCGCCAACTTTGACAACCAGTGTATATGATATGTTGCTTTGTTCCCTATATTTGCACTGGTGGCAAACTTTGATGCCCAGTGGATGTAATATGTGTAATAGCCGTGATAGCCTAACATAAGTTGCTTGCTTATTTATTTCCTTGTTGTCTTGTTTATTTGTTTGCTTGTAGTCAATGCAGTTCTTTTTCCGCGGTTTGCTAGTGGCCGTAATAACCTATTTTTTAAAACTAGGCCACAATAACCATGGGCAACATATTTACTGTAGTTACCATTTGCCTCCTACGGGCCGTAGAAACAATGGGCCTTCTACGGGCCGTAGAAACAATGGGCCTTCTATGGGCCGTAGCATCAATGGGCCTTCTATGTGCCATATGATCGATAGGCCAAACATGGGCCAATAATAGACCGCATTATGGGTCGTAAATGGGCTAGATTTGGAATCGTCCGTTCATGGGCCGACATTAAAGGGCCGTCGTTAATCGGTCGTATTTGATGACGCTATGAAAATGGACCAACGGATTAACGGGCCGCAAACGGGATGATTGTAAACGTGGGCTGAATTTGGCCCACAAGCAGAAAAGGCCAATAACGTGACGTAAGTAACCGAATGCTGGAAATGAGCCCATGAATAAATGGGCCCTGAGAAGGCCGAAAGATAACACGGTTTGGGAACGACCCAATGTAATAATGGGCTGTTAATGGGTATAAAGGGGTACACTGTCATTGCGGGCCAGATTTACCACGGGCCGTTAATGGGCCAAGAGTTACAAATGGCCTCGTATGGGCCGAAAGACATCATGGGCCATACATGGGCCGGAAGTTACAACGGGCTGGAATCATATTGGACGGCCCAGATGAAGCTACTGGGCTTAATTCCGATAGGCCGTAACGGGCCATGAGTTAGCGGGCCGTAAATGGGCTATATACGAACATGCCGTTAACAGGCTTTCCGTGGGCCGGCCCGTTATCTTTTGACCAAGTCAAACGGGCCGGCCTGTTCACCGGAATGGGCCTTTGTTGGGCCGTGCCACATGTCGACGTATCATAGGCGCCTCCTGTCCACTGAATTGATGACATCTGTCCCAACGATGAGCCAACACGTGTTTCCTCCGGCCAATGAGAATTTTACACATGGAAAATCCTCATTGGTCCGGGCTGTTAGCGGGTTATCGGATCCAAAACCGGACACGATAGCTTAACGGCGACCCGTTACGGTGGATGCCACGTGTCGGTCACCCTTGACGAAAGCACTTCCATGACCCGCGATTTATCGTCATGGAAGTGGACACTTCTGTGATGATAATTTTGGTAATGTCATGGAACACTTCTACGACAGCACAGGTATGACTATCTTGATTCTGTCATAAAATCGTCATGGATGTACATGCATGATAGAAAACGTGACCTACTGTGAGAAACACATATCATCACGGAAGTGTCTTTTTTTTGTAGTGTATATACGGTATTACCCTGCCGTTCTAATTTAATTTGCATATGCCACCTCTAATCATTCAGATAAACATCTGTTTTGTGTGCCCATATCGCTCCTGGAGCGGTGGGGCGGTCAATATCTTCCATGCTAAGCGGGTTATTCTCATGATGGGTGCTTATTCACTTGTCCTTGCACGAGAGAGGATAGTAATTGGGATGCCTAGTCATGTTAAACAAAAACAAAGAAAAATATAATAAAACAAACTCCCCCTAGAAAATTGATTGTTTGGAGGGCACCCATGGATTCGGCTAGCCATGGCTTGTGCTTGTATGGTTGTGGGGGAGTAAATCTTTTGATTTCTGCATGGGAACATCCAATAATGTGTTTAGCATGGAAGATGTTGAAATCCACTGTTGTGACATTGACAGGAAACGCACACCGCTCAAAATTGTATTCATCTCTGTTTTAAGCTCTGAGCTCTTGCACTGCTACAAATGTCTGCTTCTCTCTGTGAAGGGTCTTCCTATTTACTTTCATGTTATTTACTTTTATTATTAAGTCATCAGCTTCTCATTCGAAGCACCAACATAGTGAGCGTTACTGTCATTCTTGGTTTAACATGCATTGAGTCTAGTTAATGTTGGAAATGAGCATGACTGGGTCTCTTCTACCCTGAATTACAATGTGTAATCGTTGCTTGAACTTCAGAGGTGCTCTGCATTTATGTTTTACGGTCTTAGAAAGGGCTAGTGAGATATTGTGTTAGCATATTATATCATGATTATTTTGACAAATTGTTGGCAATTGAGATATGTTATTATTGCTATCTAGTTTATTATGCCCTTAATATGAGTAAATGTAGGTTCTGGGTGTGATAATTCACATGGTTAGTTTATGATCTTTGCTGAAAACTTGATTACTCCCTCCATCCGAAAATACTTGTTGGAGAAATGGATGTATCTAGACGTATTTTAGTTCTACATACATCCATTGTTATCCATTGCTTCGACAAGTATTTTGGGACGGAGGGAGTACTATTTAAGCTTATATACGGATACAAAAACAGAAGCGTTTGTAAAAGTTTTCCTTATCAGTTTCAGTTTATCAATTGAATTGCTGGAGGACAAGCAATCAGTTAAGCTTGGGGGAGTTGATACATCTCCATTGTATCTACTTTTCCAAACACTTTTGATATTGTTTTCGACTCTAATTTGCATGATTTGAATGAAACTAACCCGGACTGACGTTGTTTTCAGCAGAACTACCATGGTGTTGTTTTCGTGCAGAAATAAAAGTTCTCATAATCAGATGAAACTTTGCAGAGATTTTTTATTGAATAAATAAAAAATACGGGAATGAAGATCCACCAGAGGGGGCCACCAGTTGCTCACAAGGCAACATGGGGCGCCCTGATGCCTTGTGGGGCCCACGAGGCTCTATCTGACCTAATTCCAATCATATAAATTCCGTCTCCCGAGAAAAAATAAGAGAAGTTTCAACATGTTTTACGATACGGAGCCGCCGCCACCTCATGTTCTCTGTTGGGAGGGCTGTTCTGGAGTCCGTTCGGAGCTCCGGAGAGGGGGATTTGTCATCGTCATTATAATCAACCATTCTTCATCAACAATTCCATGATGATCACCACTGGGAGTGAGTAATTCCTTCGTAGGCTTGTTGGACGGTGATGGAGTTGGATGAGATTTATCATGTAATCGAGTCAATTTGTTAGAGCTTGAGTGGGCCCTTCTGCACGGCCAGCAGCATGGGCCGTTGTCGTTGCCTAGGGAGAACGTGGTGGGCCAGCTCGCTGCGGCCCTCCCACCTCGGCGAAACCAATCAGGCTCTGAATGGTGGCTCTCGACTCATCCATCTGATCGGCTGCTGGCGGAAATCTCAGCAGCAGCTGGGCCTGCGCCATGGTCTCCGAAGCGGTGCTCGGCATGGATGCCGATGAAGATCGTAAAGTTGCCCGACTCCTGATGGTGCCCGTAGTGGTCGTGTCGTGCTCTCGTTGTCATGAGCCAGTCGCCAAGATGGCGTGGTGACGAGGTGGAGGTGCTTGTGGACCAGCGGCTCCATTTGGTGCATTGGCTGGGTCAGCTTGCTCCGGGGGTGGTGCATGTCCTGAGGTCGCGCCCGCAGTATGGGCGGTCGGAGGATTGCGATTCGCCCCAGAGCAAGTGCCACCACTGTGGCTGTGCCCTTCGGCCGGGCAGAGAGGTGCAGACGGAATGATTTCTCCACCCGTACCTTGTAGAGTGTGGCCGTTGGGATGCTGTTGGTGTTGTCCTTCTCCGGTGCCTCCTGCTCCTGTTTCGGCCACAAGGGAGGTGATGACGACGAAGCAAGCGTCGACCACATCCCCCGCAGCGTCCACATCCCTAGGCGTCCCCGTAGCCCCCGCGGCATCGGTGGTCGCGTGCCGTGGGGCCTTCGAGGAGGACGGCTGGGTGGCAGCACCGGGTTTCTTCTTGGGCGCCATGGACGATGGAGTCGTCGATGAAGAGAATGATGATGAAGATGACGCGCTACATACGCTTCTCGGGTTCGCGCAAGCGCTTCCCCCTACCTGGCGCGCCAAAGATGTCATGGGAAACCACGGCCACCTATGGGGCCATGAGCCCCTTGTGGTTCGGCAGGGGGATGAGCACGTTGCACAAAGAGCGGAGAGCGTCGCGCAGGACGACAGAGATCACACGGGCAATTTTACCCAGGTTCGGGCCGCCGCGAGGCATAAAACCCTACTCCAGCTTTGGTGGATTGATGGTGGATTATGGTCGAAACACAGCGCTCTAGCCCAGCAGGGTTGCCTCGGGGCAAGAGCAGCTACGCGCATATGAGTGTACAAGGGTCCGAATCCTTTCTATGGTTCCCATGGTCCTCCTTTTATAGATCAAGGGGTCACCACAGTGGCAAATCAGTCATTGTGTACTGATTAGATAGCAAACAGTGCTATCATACCTCAGGGCATAGCGCATTAAATGCGCCGCTTAGTGCCACATCATGGTCTGCCCGGCAAAACTTGGCGGGCTGATCGGACACCTTCTCTCCTGTTTGCATGACACGTCGCTGGACGGGTATCATTTGGAGGTGATTTCCATAGGAAGTGGCTGCCATGTGGCAAGAAACAGCCACTTAGTCACTTGGGGCTTGACACCACATCGATCGATGACTTGCGTCGCTGTGAGGTGGTGCGGTGGAGCCTTGGCGGGGTAGTTTGCCTCCGTAGGCCCTGGCAGGCCTACCGGGACGGTCTTGAGTCTTGCTTCCGGGGTAACCTTGACCTCGCCAGGATCGCCTGCCCGGCAAGGGAGGTTTTCTCTTAGTGGTGTCTTGCTCCTTTGGCTTGACTTGGTCTTCTTGATCTGCACTCTGATTCTTCAAAGAGTTGATCCCTTGTGCTTGGTCTAGTCTTGGATGTTGTAATCTTGACCTTAGGCTTGTGCACAGTCTGGGCAACAGACCCAGGGTTTGTTGCACCGACAAGTAATACATCATATCCCAGGGACTATGCACACAACCAGGAGCAAGAGTATTAACCCATTTCTTAGAATCACACTTTAACGAGAAAGGAAACAACTTAAGTATATAGTACTAGCAAAAAAATTCCTCATGAGCAAATAGGGTGGCTATGTCATTCACTTTAGTAAGATGTGCCACAACAGTTTCCTTCTCATAACCATGAAAAGGATCGGATTCAACCAAAGTAATTAACTCAGGGTCGACAGAGAATTCATAGTCCTTATCTATAACAAAAATGGGAGAAGTAGCAAACTTAGGATCATATTTCATTCTAGCATTTATAGATTTTTCTTTCAACTTACTCAGTAATTTCTTTTTTTTGAACAGTGGCGATAGTGGGAGAGGCTCCCACTGACTTTGTATTACTCACACAACAAAAGTTACATCATTACAAGTGAGGGGTATTTGAGGGCCCCCTCAGACCAACTAAGGAAGTGAAGTGTTGCTAGGTTACATGTTTTGTATATAAGAGTCTAAGAAGGGGCGAAGCTCTTCTTTACAGTTGTGCCCAAGCAGGCTTAAAAGGTTTTTGAATCTATCTAGCCATGCAGTGAAAGAGTGAGGCACCCTCTGGAATATTCATTGTTTCTCTCTTTCCAGATGCTCCAAGCGGCCAACAAGAAAATATCCATGAATAGCGGCTGACTCCACTGATTTTTTCCAGCATGCAACAGAGAGACTCTATTACCCCCATTTGGCCAAAATAATCCCACTCTGGCCCAACATCGCTGGCTAAAAGGGCATGAGAAAAAGAGGTGTTCAACCATTTCCTCCGGCGGGTTTTGGCACAGCATGCATGCATAGTTGTTGTCCACAACAGCATAGTGTCTACGTTTCAACATGTTCCTTGTGTTTAGACGGTCCACCAGCAATAACCAGCCAAACATCTTGAATTTGATGGGGCTCTTGGCTTTCCAAAGCCACAGAAAGGCCTCATCGGCAATCGTTTCCCTGAAGCAGTGATTGTAGTACTTGCTGGCCGAGAACTTTCCTCCAAGGGTACAAACCCAAGAATCAGCGGAGTCCCTCTCCGGCACGATATGCCTGGATCTTTGCTGAATCTCTCTGACCTCCTCTCTCGCTTGGGTAGACAGAGGTAGATGGAAGAGCATAGCGAGGTCAGTAGCCGCCAAAACAGTGCCCACCGACTCATCCTCGTTTGTGCAAAAGGAAAAGGCACGGGGGAAGATCTCGGAGAGTGGTGCCTCATGATCATGCTCAATCCACACATCCTTCAAAAACAGAGTTGAAGATCCATCCCCAATCGCAACCTTAGTGATGCCGCGAAACATGTTACTGAGTTGCATGACATCACGCCACCAGAAGGAGCCGATCGGGTCTACTGCATGTGGCACTCTACCCGCATAGTATGTGTCCCATATCAGAGTCACCCACGGGACGTCGTGATGATTGTAGAACTTATAAAGGTGTTTGAGGAGGAGTGCCACATTCTGGGTTTTGATGTCAATCACCCCAAGACCACCTTTGCGCTTCGGTCTACAAACCAACTCCCAAGCAGCCAAAGAATTATTTTTAACTCCCGTCTCCGTGTTCTTGGCCCACAGACAGTATCTACGCAGCTTGTCAATGTGTTCAATCACCTTTGGGTGCAGCTTAAGTGTGCACATGGCATAGATCATCATCGATGTAATGGTAGAGTTTACCAGAGTGATTTTGGCACTGGCCGAAAGCACGGAAAGGGTCGTGGACAATTTTCTCTCAACTCCACATACCATTGGCATGAGTTCAAGCAGTGTTGGTTTCGTCGTTCCCATGGGGAGACCCAGATATGTAAAGGGTAGGGACCCGACCGTGCAGCCAAAAATTTGTGCTAGGGCAGAAGCTTGCTATAAGTCCAGATTGATGGGGATCAACATGGACTTGTGGAAGTTAATTTTCAGACCAACACCGTCAGCATAATCAACTAGGATGGATTTCATGCGGGTGGCTTGATCGGGGCAGGCTGGCATGACCAGTATCGTATCATCCGCGTATTGGATGACCAGGTAGTCACCTCTCCGACTGCACGGGAAAGGTAGCTCGATCAAGCCCTGAGTGAAAGCGTCATTGATGCTACTTGGAGGAAGTCAGCTACCAGAACAAAAATGAGGGGTGACAGGGGGTCCCCTTGCCTCACACCACACTTGCACGGGAATTTCCTACCTGGGACTCCATTCAACAGCACCGAGGAAACACCAGAGGAGAAAATAGACTTCATCCAACCCAGCCATATGTCGTCAAACCCCATATGTTTCATGATCTGCAACATCGGCTCATGTTCGATCGTATCAAAAGCTTTAGCAAAGTCCAGTTTTAGCAGCATAATCTCCCGTGAAGATGTTTGGCACTGATGAATGTATTCAAACGACCATGCAAGGCAGTCCTATATGGTTCTACCTTTGAGGAACCCATACTGGTTTCTGTGAATGATTTTAAGGATGAGTTTCTGCAAGCGATTGGCCAGGATCTTCGTGATGATTTTTAAGCAGCAATTGAGCAAAGTGATGGGTCTGTAGTCATTGGCTGTCTCCGGGGAGGAGGTTTTTGGGATTAGGGTGATGTATCCCTCACTAATACTCAGTAATTTCTTAACATCATATCTATCATTACAAACAAGAAATTCTCTAGCTATCTCCCTATCCATAACATAACCCTCGGGTATCTTAGGCATTTCAATTCTAGAAGAGCTAGGTCTAATAGGTAAATCACAGATTTCATCAGTTTCAGCATTCTCAATTTCTTTAGCTTTAGCAAGTTGTTCATGAACAAATTCACCTAGTGGCACAGTTTCATTAAGCAGAGTACTAGAATCATCAATAGCATCATTCATAGCAGAACTTGCGACATATCAGAATTAATAGTAGGTCGTGGTGTCGCAAGCCTACTGAAAACAGAAGGTGAATCAGATGCAGAGTGTGATGACAGTTCCTTACCTGCCCTCATCTTAGAGGGTACGATATTGGTACTAGTGTCTTTCAGATTCTTCATAGTGATCAATAGGAATAAATCCCAAGTGACTCAACACATAGAGCTATGCTCCCCAGCAAGTTCTTGATAACCTACAAGTTTAAGGGATCGCAACGGATTTCGAGGGTATAGTATTTTGACACAAGGGGGCCAAAGAATAGTTGTAAGTATTAGCAGTTGAGTTTTCAATTCAACCACACCTGAAGAACTAAATACCCACAGCAAGGTGACTAGTAGCACAGTAGTATGATAGTTTGATAGCAGTAGTAACAGTAACAATGGCAACGGTAACAGTAGTAGTTTTGGCAGTGATTGTAACAGTAGCAGCAGCGAAATAACTTAGCAAATATCAATATATGAAAAGCATAGGCATTGGATCAGTGATGGATATCCGTGTTGGATGACATTCATCATATAACAGTCACAACCTAGAGCGATACTCAATAGCTCCAATTCACCCATGTAATGTAGGCATGTATTCCGTATATAGTCATACGTGCTTATAATAAGAATTTCCATGACATCTTTTGTCCTACCCTACCGTGGCAGTGGGGTCCATAAGGAAACTAAGGGATATTAAGGCCTCCTTTTAATAGAGAACTGGAACAAAGCATTAACACATGGTAAATACATGAACTCCTTGGATTACAGTCATCCCTGGAGAGTATCCCAACTATTTTCACTTTGGGGTCTACGGATTAGAACAATAACAAGTGCATATAACTAGCAAATAGGATCAAGAACTCAAATATATTCATGAAAACAGAGAGGGTTAAGATCTGAAATCATGGCACTCGGGCTCTACTGATAAGCATTAATCATAGCAAAGTCATAGCAACATCAATCTCAGAACTTAGTGGATACTAGGGATCAAGCCCTAACAAATTGACTCGATTACATGATAAATCTCATCCAACTACATCACCATCCAGCAAGCCTACGAAGGAATTACTCACTCCCGGTGGTGAGCATTGATGCGGCTTGAACTACGTTGGTATATCCCAAAGAGGAAGGGATGATGCAGCACAGCTACGGTAGGTATTTCCCTCAGTGATGAGTCCAAGGTTATCGAACCAATAGGAGAACCACGCAACACTATGTAAACGGTACCTGCACACAAAGAACAAATACTTGCAACCCGACGTGTTAGATGGGTTGTCAATCCCTCCCAAATAAAAAGATAGATAAAATTTTAGTGGATTGGATAAATAGATCTCGCGGAAACGCGAAATAAAATAAATAATAAAAAATTGCAGCAATGTATTTTTGGGTTTTTGGATTAATAGATCTGAAAATAAAGGCAAATATGATAAACAAGAGACCCCGGGGCCGTAGATTTCACTAGTGGCTTCTCTCGAGAAAAATAGCATACATCGGGTAAACAAATTACTGTTGGGCAATTGATAGAACTTCAAATAATTATGACGATATCCAGGCAATGATCATTATATAGGCATCACGTCCAAGATTAGTAGACCGACTCCTGCCTACATCTACTACTATTACTCCACACATCAACCGCTATCCAGCATGCATCTAGTGTATTAAGTTCATGGAAAAACGGAGTAATGCAATAAGAACGATGACATGATGTAGACAAGATCTATTCATGTAGGAATAGACCCCATCTTGTTATCCTTAATAGAACGATACATACGTGTCATGTCCCCATCTGTCACTGGGATTGAGCACCGTAAGATCGAACCCATCACAAAGCACCTCTTCCCATGGCAAGAAAAATCGATCTAGTCGGCCTAACTAAACCAAAAAATTGAAGAAGAAATACGAGGCTATAAGCAATGATGCATATAAGAGATCAAAACTCAAATAACTTTCATGGATAAAATATATCTGATCATAAACTCAAAGTTCGTCGGATCCCAATAAACACACCGCAAAAAGAGTTACATCAAATAGATCTCCAAGACACCATTGTATTGAGAATCAAAAGACAGAGAGGAAGCCATCTAGCTACTAACTACGGACCCGTAGGTCTAAAATGAACTACTCACGCATCATCTAAGAGGCACCAATGAGGATGATGAACCCCTCCGTGATGGTGTCTAGATTGGATCTGTTGTTTCTGGAACTTGCGGCGGCTGGAATTGTGTTTCGTCGACTACCCTGGGGTTTTTTTGGATTTTCGGGGTATTTATAGAGCAAAGAGGCGGTGCGGGAGGCGGACGAGGTGGGCACAACCCACCAGGGCGCGCCTGGCCCCCCAGGCGCGCCCAAGTGGGTTGTGCTCTCCTCGGAGCCCCCCTCTGGTACTTCCTTGGTCCATCATGTGTCTTCTAGACCAAAACAATTCTCCAAAAAGTTTTGCTGCGTTTGGACTCCGTTTGGTATTGATTTTCTGCGAAGTAAAAAACAAGCAAAAAACAGCAACTAGCACTGGGCACTATGTCAATAGGTTAGTCCCTGATATAAAGTTGCTATAAAATGATTGTAAAACATCCAAGAATGATAATATAACAGCATGGAACAATCAAAAACTATAGATACGTTGGAGACGTATCAGCATCCCCAAGCTTAATTCCTGCTCGTCCTCGAGTAGGTAAATGGTAAATACAGAATTTTTTATGTGGAATGTTGCCTAAATATTCATCACATATTCTTTTCTTTTGTAGCATGGACATTTGGACTTTTATACAATTCAAAGCAATAGTCTAGTTTTGACATGAAGATTTCAATACTCAAGCATATCAACAAGCAACCATGTCTTTCAAAATATCAACATTAAAGCAAGTTATCCCTAGACCATTATGCTCAATCATTGATCCATTCATAAAACACACTCGCATATTAGCTACACCCAATGCTTAAGTACGATCATAGTGCCCCTTACTTGGTGCTTTATATGAGAAGATGGAGACTCAAATAAAAATAAAAATTGCATAAAGTAAATAGAAAGGCCCTTCGCAGAGGGAAGTAGGGATTTGTAGAGGTGACAGAGCTCAAAGCAGAAAAAGATAGAGATAAAACATTTTGGGTGGCATGCCTTTCCTGTCAACGAAAACGATCGAGTAGTTCCCAATACTTTCCATGCTAGATATATCATAGGCGGTTGCCAAACAAAAAATAGAGTTTATTCCTTTTTCCACCATACTTTCACGTTCCACGGCTAATCGAATCCACGTTCCATACCAACACTTTCCAAAGAATTTATTATTTGACAACATAAAGTAAATTCATTTTTCATTTCGGTACTGGGCATCCCTAATACCTTTGTCGTACTCTCGTGCAATGACAAGTGAATAAACACTCATCTTGAGAATAACACATCTAGCATGGAAAAATATCAGCCACCCCCTACCGTTTCATGAGCGGTACGAGCACACAAAAAGGAAATTTATTTTTAAGATTAGAGATGGCACATACAAATTTGCTTGAACGGCACAGAAATACCGCATATAGGTAGGTATAGTGGACTCATATGGCAAAAACTGGGTTTAAGGATTTTGGATGCACAAGTAGTAATCCCACTTAGTACAAGTGAAGGCTAGCAAAAGATTGAGAAGCAACCAACCAAGAAATGAAAAATATCATAAGCGAGCATTAAGCATAACTAATACCGAATAATGCACCACAAGTAGGAAGTAATTTCATTGCATAACTATTGACTTTCGCGCTTGCGTAGGGAATCACAAACCTTAACTTCAATATTCTTACTAAAGCATAATTACTCATCAACATAACTCACATATTATATCATCATACCGCAAAAATATTACAAAGAATCAAGTTTATTTTGTCCAATGATCTTCATGAAAGTTTTTATTATATCCCTCTTGATTATCTATCACTTTGGGACTAATTTCATATGTTGCTTTTGATAGCTCAAACAAATCTAAGTGAAGAACATGAGCATAAAAAAATTCTTCTCTCACAATAATTGAAGTGAAGCATGAGAGAATTTCTTAAAAAATTTACTAACTCTCAAATAAATCAAGTTAAGCATGAGAGCATTTCTTCAAAAATACTAAAGCACGCCATGCTCGAAAACATATAAGTGAAGCACTAGAGAAATTCTAACAAATCATAGCATTATTTTGGCTCTCTCAAATAGGTGTGTCCGGCAAGGATAGATGACACAAAATAAAAAGCAAAACAAGCAAAGACTCATATAATACAAGACGCTCCAAGAAAAACTCATGATATGTGACGAATAAAAATATAGCTCCAAGTAAAATACCAATGGTCGTTAGAAGAAAGAGGGGATGCCACTCGGGGGCATCCCCAAGCTTAGTTGATTGTTCCTCTTTGGATAATAACTTGGGGTGCCATGGGCATCCCCAAGCTTAGGCTCTTCTTACTCCTTATTCCTTCATCCATCATGATCTCACCCAAAACTTGAAAACTTCAATCACACAAAACTCAACAAAACCTTCGTGAGATCCGTTAGTATAACAAAGCAAATCACTACTCTAAGTACTGTTGCAAACCCATTCATATTTTATTTTTGCATTATATCTATTGTATTCCAACTTTACAATAGCTTATACCCTCCAATACAAACCATTGATTCATCAAAATAAGCACACGACGCAAAGAAAACAGAATCTGTCAAAAACAGAACAGTGTGTAGCAATCTGAAAACTTCGTATACTTCTGTAACTCCAAAAATTCTGAAAAAATAGGACAACGTAGGCAATTTGTATATCAATCTTATGTGAAAAATTCAGAATTTTTCATTGCTTTTGTGATTTTTGAAAATTATTTTACTGGATGCAAAAGTTTCTGTTTTCCAACTTATAACATGTCAATGTCATTGCCCCCAAGAATAAAGGGAATACCATCTTCTTAACTCCATCCTCGGACAAACCTGCATGATTAAACAATCCACAAATTTCATCTATGTATATATCAAGTGTATATCAGGATGTACCATTCCATCTCCTGCATAAGGATTAGCTAGCAGTTTCTCTAACATACCCAAAGGAATCTCATAATAAATATTTTCAGTAGGTTCAGTAGGTTGAGGGGCTACTCTTATTGCTTCTGGTCGAGGTGAAGATACCCCGAACAAACTCCTCGAAGGATTATTTTCCATAGTGACAAGTGACAGTAAATTTCAGCATGTAATAAAAATGTTTCCTTACCAATTTCCACTTACCAAAGGCAATTCACTCCCCGACAACAGCGCCAGAAAAGAGTCTTGATGACCCACAAGTATAGGGGATCAATCGTAGTCCTTTTTACAAGTAAGAGTGTCGAACCCAACGAGGAGAAGGAAATGATAAGCGGTTTTCAGCAAGGTATTCTCTGCAAGTATTGAAAGTAGCAGTAACAAATAGTTTTGTAGTAGAATAATTTGTCGCAATTAATGAGTAGCAATAGCAATAAAGGTGCAGCAAGGTGGCCCAATCCTTTTTATAGCAAAGGACAAGCCAGAACGTTCTCTTATAGTAAGCAAAGCGTTCTCGATGACACATGGAAATTGTCATCTACTGACGTTCATCGTGTTTAGTTGATTCGAATGTGGGTGGACCGGTGCTAGGGTGTTGTTCTTACTTGAACAAGTAACCCTCTTATGATTACCCCCTCTCGCAAGCATCCACAACCACGAAAGAAGAATTAAGATAAATCTAACCATAACATGAAACATATGGATCCAAATCAGCCCCTTGCGGAATAACACATAAACTAGGGTTTAAACTTCTATCACTCTCGCAACCCATCATCTAATTATTACTCCCCAATGTCTTCCCTTAGTACCAAGTATGGTGAAGTTTCATGTAGTCGATGTTCACATGTCACGACTGAAGGAAGAACAATATACATATCATCAAAATATCGAATGAATACTAACTTCACATGATTACTTATAACAAGACATCTCACATGTCCTCAAGAACAAAATTAAATACTCAAAAATCATATTCATGTTCAAGATCAGAGGTGTATTGAATATGCTTGAGGATCTGAACATTTAATCTTCCACCAAATAAACCAACTAGCATCAAGTACAAGATGTAATCAACACTACTAGCAACCCAAAGGTACCAATCTGAGATTTTGGGACAAAGATTGAATACAAGAGATGAACAAGGGTTTGAGATGAGATGGTGCTGGTGAATATGTTGATGAATATTGGTCCTCCCATGATGAGAGGATCGTTGGTGATGTTGATGGCTTCGATTTCCCCCTCCCGGAGGGAAGTTTTCCCGGCGGAATTGCTCCGCGGGAGAGCAATAGTGCTCCTGCCCAGGTTCCGCCTCGAGACGGCGGCGCTTCATCCTAAAGTCTTATCATTATTTTTCCCAGGGAAAATAGCCTCATATAGCATAAGATGGGCACCTGAGGCCTGCTAAGGGGCCCACGAGCTCATAGGTCATGCCCCATAAGCTAATCGCACCCTGGTGGCCCCCCTTCGGGTAATTCTTCTTCCAGTATTTTTTATATATTCCAAAATAATTCTCCGTAAATTTTTAGGTCATTTGGAATTGTGGAGAATATTTATCTCTATTGTAGCTTTTTCGGGTCCGAAATTCCAGCTGCCAGCAATCTCCCTCTTCATGTGAAATAAGAGAGAAAAGGCATTAGAATAGCATCATAGAGTGAAATAATGACTCAAAATATAATAAATAACAGTAGGAAAACATGATGCAAAATGGACGCATCGGTGGCCCCGAAGACATTGGCAAAGAGCTTGCAATCCTGGTGAAGAAATTCTAGAAGTTTTCCAAGAAAAAGCGCTTTGGAAAGTCTTCGAGGTATGACCCGATGAAACTTCTTCTTGGGACTTTACATTGTCGATTTTCCTCTATGGGAGAAGAAGAAGAAGAAGAAGAAGAAGAAGAAGAAGAAGAAGGAGGAGAAGGAGAAGAAGAAGAAGAAGAAGAAGAAGAAGAAGAAGAAGAAGAAGAAGAAGAAGAAGAAGAAGAAGAAGAAGAAGAAGAAGCAGAAGAAGGAGAAGAAGAAGAAGAAGAAGAAGAAGAAGAAGAAGGAGAAGGAGAAGAAGAAGCAGAAGCAGAAGGAGAAGAAGAAGCAGAAGGAGAAGAAGAAGAAGAAGGAGAAGCAGAAGAAGGATAAGAAGAAGGAGAAGAAGAAGTAGAAGAAGAAGAAGAAGAAGAAGGAGAATAAGGAGAAGGAGAAGAAGAAGCAAAAGAAGAAGAAGGAGAAGAAGAAGGAGCAGAAGAAGAAGGAGAAGAAGAAGGAGAAGAAGGAGAAGGAGCAGAAGAAGGAGAAGGAGAAGGAGAAGGAGAAGGAGAAGGAGAAGGAGAAGGAGAAGCAGAAGCAGAAGAAGAAGGAGAAGAAGAAGGAGAAGAAGAAGAAGAAGAAGTGTAACATCCCAAAATTCTAAATTTTGGAATGTTATAATAAATAGATAGTTATGATTGATTGTTTGATTGATTGTGTGAAGTTGAGTGAAATTCGAAACTTTTTGAAAGTTAAATGAGAGGGAATAAATGGACTTTCCCAAACTTTCATTTTTGCTTTTATGATCTCCGTGAATTCAAATTCTTTTCACCACAAAACCCTGGAGAGAAGATGACATGGCTTCTTCCATTTATTTAAATAACAAGGGGTGTTGAAAATATTTGAATTTCATTTGAGAATATTTCCAATTCTGAAACTTTATGCAACTCAATGATTTTCACGAGCGAAGATAAAATGACTTCTTCAAAACATATGAAATATGAGTTGGGAGTTTCAAAGGATCGAATTCAAAGTCCTTTTGGAAATTATTTTTAATTTGGAGTTATTTGGGTTTTATTCAAATTATTTTTCTCCAAAAATAAAATATATCGAAAATAGGGTAACCTGATTCCCTACATCAGAAAATTGGAGAGAAATAAATTTGAAATCATTTTGGTATTTTTAAAATGATTTTTATTGGATTTTATTAAGGCAGTAGCACTGTTTGATTTATTTGAATTTTTGCGGACTTTATTTGACTTTAGAAAAATGTTCATGTCGTAGAAAATCTTTTTCTGAAAATTTTGATATATTATATGCCTAGGTTCTTTTTTATTTAATTTCGCTTTATTTTTATTTTTCGTCGAGTTTTAAAAAAAAGTTAGGACCGACCGGACCAGGGCCGGCCCAGTCGCCAGGCCACGGCCCAGCCGGCCCGTCACCGTGCCCCGCTCGTCCCCAAGCTCGGGACGGAGTCCCGAGCCGCCACGGCATCGCCGCCGCCTCCGTGCCGCCGCCGGCCTCCTCTTGCCCCTCCCCCACGCCACCTTGCCCCCTCCCCTCCTATAAAGGGCGCCGCCCCGGGCCCCTCTCTCTCCTCCTCCTCCGCCGCAACCGCCGCCCTCGCTGGAGTCCCGCCCCGACGAGATCTGCCGCCGCCGCCGACGCCGCCCCTCCCCGTCCACTCTGCCCTCGCCATAGGTCACCAGAGCCGCCGCTCCGGTCAAGCCCGAGCCGCCCGTTGTCGCCGGAGTTCAACCTCGTCGCCACCGGTTTTCTCGCGAAAACCGCCAAACCACCGCGAACAGGTATAACTGCCGCCCGATCCGGTTCTCGTCGGTTTTTCCTTTTAAAATTCGGTTTTCTTTTAGCTAGTTTTATTTAGAGAACGCTCGTCAGATTAGATCTGGAGCGAACGGTTTTTCGTCCTTTAGCGTTCGTTAGCGAACGTTCGTTATTTAGAGTTTTTTTTTCTGTTAATTTTAGTCAGGGACCTATCCATGAATATTTTATTCACAGATTAGCCCCTGATTTTCAAACAATCACAACTTTTCGCTCGTTTGTCCAAATCCAACGAAACCAACGCCCACTTCTTCGTTATGATCCCCTCTATCCAGTAAAACAACTTAAATATGTTTTTGAAAGTTTTAAAATTTGAATTCAAACAGTTTTGTATTTGAACTTCGTTTGATCGTAACTTGAGTTTCGTAGCTCCGTTTGAGTTGATTCTTTTTGCCAATCGAAGTTCTTGACCTAAACTTTCTGATAAGGCCAAATTCACTTAATTTTGGTACTGTTAGAAATTGTTTTCTGTTGCAAGAGTTATTTGCTTGGTCTTGAAGTTTTTGAATTGTCTTCTTCGTTCTTCCCGATCTTTTGAGTGATTGCTTATGTGTGATTGCCATTGCTTGCTTACGATAGATTGAAATGGAGTGTGACGAGTAGAACTATCAAGAGTTATGAGTGCGAATCATCTCCATCAACAGTACAGGCAAGTTCACACTTTGATCATACTTTTCATTACCCTGTTTTTATGCATTAGTTTCAACCGTCAAACATTGCATGGTTAGGATCTGAATAGCATGTGGGTTTTGGGAAGTAGATGAGGTAGTACCTATTGCCCTGTTTATTATCAAACCTTTGGGAGTTACTTCTACATTGCTTATATTGTTATGCTATGCTCGTAGACGTGGATTGGGTTTGAGTGAATTTTCCATGACAGATGTGAGATTGTTAATTAATAGTTCAACTTAAGGTGGCTACTTAAATAAACAACTGGGTGGATTGAGGCACCTGGAGAACCCAGTGTTGCCTGTATTTTTGGATATCCCGGAGTACCCGTGTGATCATCCTATGGACCGCCACCCAGACTCAAAGGGATCATAAGATTATTCATGCTAGAAACTTCCGTGTGCAGCCACAAGCCATTATGGGCTCTGGCATAGTTGAGTAAGTTGTGTGAGCTCTTGAAGAGGTGGACTAGCAGATGTAGGGGGATTGTAGGTGTAACGGTCTGCCCGGAGTAGAGAGTAAATGCTTCTGAAAGACTGTGTCTCGATCATCTGTTTCTCAAACACCAAGTAGTGCGAGAAATCCAACGGAGGAGATCGAGTCTTGTGGGGAAAAGTGCGCAAACCTCTGCAGAGTGTACAAACTAATCATGATTAGCCGTGTCCCCGGTTATGGACATCTTGAGTATCTAGTTCTTGGATTATCATGTGAATCTCATCATCATGTTACTTAATTAATTTGTTGGGTTTAATGATGATACTTAATTGGGATTGAGATGCTGTCAACCATCTCAATGTTTCACAACCACCATGATAGTTAAATAAATTTATTCCTTTGCAGTAGGGAAAAATTGGCTTTTCGCAAAAACATTATAACCATAGAGCTTTTCCACCATCCATATATGCATGTAGTGATAGCCTTTGTTCATCATTTCTCTATGGTGTGAATTTTCCAGTACATTCAATGTACTGACCCTTTGTGGCTGCAACGTCTCATGTTGCAGGAATCTTACGACGAGTAAGTGATACATTAGGGTTACGATTTCTACACTCAACTTTGCCGTTGGTGTTGATGGGAATCCACAACCTTGTTACTTCCGCTATTTGGATTGAGGTAATAGTATTTTCGTTACTTTATACATGTGATTTACCTCTGTTATAAATCCTCGAGTACTGTGTGTGTCAGCATACCGATCCAGGGATGACACTTAAGCACAGAGACTTGATCCATTCGGGTCGGGTCGCTACAAGATGGTATCAGAGCACATGTTGACTGTAGGACGTGACCCTAGAAACTGGCAAGCCCATAGGAAGGATTTTCCCTAAAACTTTCTTTTTCAAAAAGATCGTTTACCACTCTTCTCTTCTGAGCTTATTCAAATATTCCCTTTTAGTGAGACCATACCCATTTTCCCTTTGGACCACACGAAGATTCGACTGATGAGACCACTCCAAGAAGTACAAGATATCGGACAGCTAAGATCACTTCGGAATGAAGAGGATTTTACCGTGTATTATAATAATGGAAACTACAACTGTTGAAGACTCTGAAGACTAGGAGAATTGGAGACTCTGAAGAATTCCTAGATTTTTATGACCTAGGAAGGCTACCCTTATGGAACTTGGCAGACTATGGAAGATGTCAATACCCGAGATCAAGGTGTATCGGAGAAAGACCGGAACATGGAGAGTTAGAAACTCAAAGTTTTGTCAAGAAAACCCTAAGGCATGAGATATAATCTATGGAGAGATAGCTCATGGAAATGACAAGAGCAGAAACACGGCTATCCATGATGTTATCGCCCGCTTATGCTACTGTCACCGTGCTGAGTTAAGCATGCATATGCATGGAAGGATTGGATGGTAGAAGGCTGATGGAGCACCTACCAGCAAGACGAAGTTTTAACCTTAGTTGGTGTATCACCAGGATCTGGAGCATTACATCAGGAAGTTTAAAGATGAACCTTCAGGAAGCAGTATTCGACAAGTAAGCATTTCGTGAAGGACTCATGACCCAGAAGCTGAAAGTAGCCATGATGGAGGAGCAAAACCTCGAGACATCAAAGATTGATCATGAACTGAAGGACAGTAGGATCATGGTCCATGTCGAGGTTGATGAAACCCAGAAGTTTGGAATGCAACTCCAGAATATTCAAGGATGTCACGAGAGACTTTGAGTCAACATAGATGATCTGGCAAAAGAACTTAAGAAGGACAAGCATGATTGGAAGAAGCCATTGGAGGCATGAACAAGACTTGAAGAGTTTGATGACGTTGAAGATTTATTGACCTTTAGAAGACCAAACCCCTGTTATACCTACGTTAGATGCGACGTTTGTGAGCTGTCATTTGTTTGATGTTTTTCCGACAGCCACAATAAAAACCTGTCTCTTCAAAACTATTGTTTGCATTGTGTGTATCCCTCTCTACCTCTCTTATCTCACCCCAAACCCATGGACCCAATAGAGGATGAATGGAGATGAGCTTGTATTTTCTGGACCAATGAGTCAATTGGAGACGGACCGATGGATTCAGAACATGGAGGATCACATGGAGAATAACCCTATAGCCGGAAAGGATATGACCCAGCATGCTCTTCAGTGCTTTGAAAGAGGTGCTGCTACTTGGTGGAGGATGTACCAAACCACCAATGGATGGCAAGGAGTAACCACTTGGAAAGAATTTAAGTTGACTTTGCCAAAGTCTTGGCTTGTGTCCCAGAAATTGAGGCCTTATGGAAAGGATATGAAGAAACCTTGTGCATACAAGCTTTGTGGAGAAATAGGACACAACCATAAAGAAAACAAGGACGAATACCCTCATAAGCGGAGGATTGCCAAAGGAGTGAGCCGAGGATCTCAGGGAACTTCGGTTGGAGATTGTTCCCAAAGGTTTTGTTGCAGCAATGGAAGTTCAGTCTACATTGTTGGGAAAGATCCGTGAAGCTCAGAAGGATGACAAAGAGATTGCTGAGGTAAAAGAGAGGATGAGCAAAGGAAAGGCCAAAGGTTTTCGTAAGGATGAGCACGACACCTTATGGTTCGAGGACCGTGTATATGTGCCCAATAATGCAAAGATCAGGAAGTTAATACTTCAGGAGGCTCATGACTCACCATACTCGATTCGCCCTGGAAACACCAAGATGTATTTGGATTTGAAGGAGCGTTTCTGGTGGACTGGTATGAAGAAGGATATTGCGGAGTATGTAGTCGTAGGTGATGTATGCCAGAGAGTAAAGGCAGAGCATCAGAAGCCAGCCGGATTACTACAGCCTATGCCGATACCCGAATGGAAGTGGGATAAGCTTGGCATGGATTTCATTACCGGATTTCCCAGAACCCGATCGGGATATGATTCTATCTGGGTAGTAGTTGATTCGCTTGACCAAAGTGGCTCACTTTATCCCAGTGAAAACCACCTATACAAGTGCGAAGTTGGCCAAGATATATATGACCAGGATCGTATGTCTGCATGGAGTTCCGAGGACCATCGTATCAGATAGAGGAACACAGTTTACCTCAAAGTTTTGGAATCAGCTGCACCAGACTTTGGGTACTAGGCTAGAGTTCAGTACAGCCTTTCATCCGCAGACAGATGGATAGACCGAGAGAGTCAATCAGATTATGGAGGACATGTTGAGAGCGTGTGCGCTAGATTATGGATCTAGTAGGGATGATAATCTACCTTACGCGGAGTTCTCATACAACAACAGTTACCAAGCCAGTTTGAAGATGGCCCCTTTTGAAGCTTTGTATGGGAGAAGGAGCCAGACACCGTTGATGTGGGATGAAGTTGGAGACCGTCAGTTGCTTGGACCAAATGTGATCAAGGAGTCAGAAGAGAATGTTAAGTTGATTCGAGACAGACTAAAGGTAGCTCAGTCCAGGCAAAAGAGTTATGCAGACTCAAAAACGCAAGGCGGTAGTCTATGAAATCGGAGACAGAGCATATCTTCGTGTGCCACCTCTGCGAGGAATTAAACGATTTGGAGTTAAGGGAAAGTTAGCCCCGAGATTTGTAGGAACATGCCGAGTTTTGGAGCGTATGGGAGAAGGG
Organism: Triticum aestivum; assembly: GCF_018294505.1. Lineage (NCBI taxonomy): Eukaryota > Viridiplantae > Streptophyta > Magnoliopsida > Poales > Poaceae > Triticum > Triticum aestivum. Next base: position 188,521,012 of record NC_057802.1, read on the forward strand.
GCCAACAAGTTGGAGTCACCCGAAGGACTGTCAGGAGGTCATGATGTGTTTCACGTTTCCTAGTTGAAGAAGTGCCATGCAGAGATGGCCAATATTACTCTGTGAGGAGATCTAACCCATGGATAAGATAATGATATTCCACGAAGTGTACTACGGACAAACTAAGTACGAGATTTATCTTGATATGTGGGATGCCCGAAGGATATGAAGAGATGAAGTATTATTGGATATAAAGGAGGTATAATGTTGGTAATATGGAGCAATTGTAAATCCATGATGAGTCTGAGTAATCATGTCCTAGTATGGTGCCAATAGAAGGAAGGAAGACAATAAAATTGGATGGATTTAAGAATGCTGGAAGCTGGATGTTGGAATAAGGATCAGTTTCCCTGATGATGAGTTCCAATTTACAAGTGATGAGGTGGGCCATAACCCACAGGCTCCAGGACCTGCCAAGAAGCAAGCACATTCTTGCTGAAGGAAAAACCCCGGAAGAAGTTACGATTTTATCAACAGACGACCTTATAGGAGTAACGCAAAACCTGAGAGTTGTGAAGAAACGATAGAGGTTTGTTTGGCTTGCAGAATCAATGGATTTATCCGAACCTAGTTCGTTGACAAGAGAAATTCTGCAATGCTTGTGAGGAATGACCGAGTGTTAGAATGCGAGATTCACTAAACCGTATACAAGGTAATGATTTGGGTGCGGGATGGATTGATCACCATACCGACTTACTCTTATTATTCGCCTTGCTAGTGGGATGGTAAATCTGAGTGACTTACCTATAGTAGAGAGATGACGATCAAAACCTTGTTTAAACCTTAGAATGGTAAGACAATTTTTCATCTGTACAAGGCAGCTGTTGCCAATCGTAGTATATACGGTGAGAATGAAGCCCAGACCCATTTCCTGCAGGAGAAACCATAAATTGATGACCACCATGAGATATCGATAGCTGTTTAGTATTGGCGCCAGACCCGTCAGCTATGAAGACCCAGTCTCGGAACCACCTTATCAAGATGAAAGGACAGAAGGATTGCGGTAAAGGTTATGCCACTATCGGAAGAGCCAGAGTAGAAATTTTCTCAAGGATCTGAAAGGATCAACACTGTCAACGATAAGGATGGAGTATATGAGTGTTGATGGAACCGTAACAATGCTTCTAAGGGTGGTAGCACCCCAGACCCCTGTGACGATCGACGGATTTTGACAAGACCCCCAAGCCTAACCTATTTCTTTCTAGCCTCTCCGAATCTCGAGGACGAGATTCATTTTAAGGGTGGTAGGTTTGTAACATCCCAAAATTCTAAATTTTGGAATGTTATAATAAATAGATAGTTATGATTGATTGTTTGATTGATTGTGTGAAGTTGAGTGAAATTCGAAACTTTTTGAAAGTTAAATGAGAGGGAATAAAAGGACTTTCCCAAACTTTCATTTTTGCTTTTATGATCTCCGTGAATTCAAATTCTTTTCACCACAAAACCCTAGAGAGAAGATGACATGACTTCTTCCATTTATTTAAATAACAAGGGGTGTTGAAAATATTTGAATTTCATTTGAGAATATTTCCAATTCTGAAACTTTATGCAACTCAATGATTTTCACGAGCGAAGATAAAATGACTTCTTCAAAACATATGAAATATGAGTTGGGAGTTTCAAAGGATCAAATTCAAAGTCCTTTTGGAAATTATTTTTAATTTGGAGTTATTTGGGTTTTATTCAAATTATTTTCTCCAAAAATAAAATATATGGAAAATAGGGTAACATGATTCCCTACATCAGAAATTGGAGAGAAATAAATTTGAAATCATTTTGGTATTTTTAAAATGATTTTTACTGGATTTTATTAAGGCAGTAGCACTGTTTGATTTATTTGAATTTTTGTGGACTTTATTTGACTTTAGAAAAATGTTCATGTCGTAGCAAATCTTTTTCTGAAAATTTTGATATATTATATGCCTAGGTTATATTTTATTTAATTTCGCTTTATTTTATTTTTTCGTCGAGTTTAAAAAAAAAGTTAGGACCGACCGGACCAGGGCCGGCCCAGTCGCCAGGCCACGGCCCGTCACCGCGCCCCGCTCGTCCCCGAGCTCGGGACGGAGTCCCGAGCTGCCACGGCATCGCCGCCGCCTCCGTGCCGCCGCCGGCCTCCTCTTGCCCCTCCCCCACGCCACCTTGCCCCCTCCCCTCCTATAAAGGGCGCCGCCCCGGGCCCCCTCTCTCCTCCTCCTCCGCCGCAACCGCCGCCCTCGCTGGAGTCCCGCCTCGACGAGATCTGCCACCGCCGCCTCGCTTCGTCCCGTCGCCGAGGACCGCCGCTGACGCCGCCATCCTCCTCGCCTCGAAGCGCCGCCCCTCCCCGTCCACTCTGCCCTCGCCGCAGGTCACCAGAGCCGCCGCTCCGGTCAAGCCCGAGCCGCCCGCTGTCGCCAGAGTTCAACCTCGTTGCCGTCGGTTTTCTCGCGAAAACCGCCAAACCACCGCGAACCGGTATAACCGCCGCCCGATCCGGTTCTCGTCGGTTTTTCCTTTTAAAATTCAGTTTTCTTTTAGCTAGTTTTATTTAGAGAACGCTCGTCAGATTAGATCTGGAGCGAACGGTTTTTCGTCCTTTAGCGTTCGTTAGCGAACGTTCGTTATTTAGAGTTTTTCTTTTTCTGTTAATTTTAGTCAGGGACCTATCCGTGAATATTTTATTCACAGATTAGCCCCTGATTTTCAAACGATCACAACTTTTCGCTCGTTTGTCCAAATCCAACGAAACCAACGCCCACTTCTTCGTTATGATCCCCTCTATCCAGTAAAACAAATTAAACTTGTTTTTTTAAGTTTTAAAATTTGAATTCAAACAGTTTTGTATTTGAACTTCGTTTGATCGTAACTTGAGTTTCGTAGCTCCGTTTGAGTTGATTCTTTTTGCCAATCGAAGTTCTTGACCTAAACTTTCTGATAAGGCCAAATTCACTTAATTTTGGTACTGTTAGAAATTGTTTTCTGTTGCAAGAGTTATTTGCTTGGTTTTGAAGTTTTTGAATTGTCTTCTTCGTTCTTCCCGATCTTTTGAGTGATTGCTTATGTGTGATTACCATTGCTTGCTTACGATAGATTGAAACGGAGTGTGACGAGTAGAACTATCAAGAGTTATGAGTGCAAATCATCTTCATCAACAGTACAGGCAAGTTCACACTTTGATCATACTTTTCATTACCCAGTTTTTATGCATTAGTTTCAACCGTCAAACATTGCATGGTTAGGATCTGAATAACATGTGGGTTTTGGGAAGTAGATGAGGTAGTACCTATTGCCCTGTTTATTATCAAACCTTTGGGAGTTACTTCTACGTTGCTTATATTGTTATGCTATGCTCGTAGACGTGGATTGGGTTTGAGTGAATTTTCCATGACAGATGTGAGATTGTTAATTAATGGTTCAACTTAAGGTGGCTACTTAAATAAACAACTGGGTGGATTGAGGCACCTGGAGAACCCAGTGTTGCTTGTATTTTTGGATATCCCGGAGTACCCGTGTGATCATCCTATGGACCGCCACCCAGACTCAAAGGGATCATAAGATTATTCATGCTAGAAACTTCCGTGTGCAGCCACAAGCCATTATGGGCTCTGGCATAGTTGAGTAAGTTGTGTGAGCTCTTGAAGAGGTGGACTAGCAGATGTAGGGGGATTGTAGGTGTAACGGTCTGCCCGGAGTAGAGAGTAAATGCTTTTGAAAGACTGTGTCTCGATCATCTGTTTCTCAAACACCAAGTAGTGCAAGAAATCCAACGGAGGAGATCGAGTCTTGTGGGGAAAAGTGCGCAAACCTCTGCAGAGTGTACAAACTAATCATGATTAGCCGTGTCCCCGGTTATGGACATCTTGAGTATCTAGTTCTTGGATTATCATGTGAATCTCATCATCATGTTACTTAAATAAATTTGTTGGGTTTAAGGATGATACTTAATTGGGATTGAGATGCTGTCAACCATCTCAATGTTTCACAACCACCATGATAGTTAAATAAATTTATTCCTTTGCAGTATGGAAAAATTGGCTTTTCGCAAAAACATTATAACCATAGAGCTTTTCCACCAGCCATATATGCATGTAGTGATAGCCTTTGTTCATCATTTCTCTATGGTGTGAATTTGCCAGTACATTCAATGTACTGACCCGTTGTGGCTGTAATGTCTCATGTTGCAGGAATCTTACGACGAGTAAGTGATACATTAGGGTTACGTTTTGTACACTCAACTTTGCCGTTGGTGTTGATGGGAATCCACAACCTTGTTACTTCCGCTATTTGGATTGAGGTAATAGTATTTTCGTTACTTTATACATGTGATTTACCTCTGTTATAAATCCTCGAGTACTGTGTGTGTCAGCATACCGATCCAGGGATGACACTTAAGCACAGAGACTTGATCCATTCGGGTTGGGTCGCTACAAGAAGAAGAAGAAGAAGAAGAAGAAGAAGAAGAAGATTGATGATGAACACACATGTCATGTGGATAGTAACCATGGAAGTTTCATGGCAATATATCTCGGAATGGCTATGGAAATGCCATGATAGGTAGGTATGGTGGTTGTTTTGAGGAAGGATATAGGAGGCTTATGTGTATCATATCACGGGGTTTGGATGCACCTGCGAATTTTGCACTGACTCTCGAGGTGACAAAGGGCAATGCACGGTACCAGAGAGGCTAGCAATATATGGATAGGTGGGAGTGTTGGTAGGAGTTAACCATTGCGCGCACCTGATTCAAACAACACAAAGGATTTCAATCAGAAATAGAAATGCTCGAACATCCCCACCATGCCATGACCGACATTTAAATGAGTAATACATAAAAAGCTTTAACATCGATATCTTTACTAACTAATGATTATGAACCAATACCCTTTCATATTATTACATCAATATAATTAAATCACACGTTTCATATTCAGTGATCTACATGAAAGTTTTTATTATATCCCTCTTGTATACCTATCATTTTTAGACTAGTATCATATTACCACTTCCTATTTAAGAGACTCTCAAAAAGATTTAAGTGAAGCATGAGAGTGCAAATGATTTCTATACAATATAACCACCATCGTGCTCTAAAGATACAAGTGAAGCACATGAGCAACTGCATAGTTGTAAAGATATAGGTGAAGCTCATAGAGTATTCTAACAAATCATGATGAATGTGTGTCTCTCTCAAAAGGTGTGTCCAGCAAACAATGATTGTGGCAAGTTAACAAGCAAACAAAATAAAACTATGTTACAAGACACTCCAAGTAAAACTCATATCATGTGATGAATAAAAATATAGCTCCAAGTAACATACCGATGAATTGTAGACGAAAGAGGGGATGCCATCCGGGGCATCCCCAAGCTTAGATGCTTGGGTCTTCCTTGAATATTACCTAGGGGTGCCTTGGCATCCCAAAGCTTAGGGTCTTGTCGTTCCTTATTACTTCATTCATCGTGATCTCACCCGAAACTTGAAAATTTCAGCCCACAAAACTCAATAGAAACTTCGTGAGATCCTCTTCATGATCCACATGCATAAAAGTTTTGTAATCTTCCAAGATAGTGGGATTAATATCAACTAAAGTCATGACCTCTCCAAACCCACTTTTATCAAAAATTTCAAGATTGAACACTCTCCGAATATGTGGGATTCTTTTCCTAAAGTTGACGCTTTTCCAAACCCACTTTCAACGGTCTTGGCAATTTTATTATCAATATTAGATTCATTATGAGGCTCAAATAAATTTTCAAGATCAAAAGAAGCATCAAAATTATCTCCCCAATCATGATCATTAGCACAATTGATATTCATAACATTTATACTAATGCAATTGCAATCATGCTTTCCATTCAGTAGATGTATCCCAATAGCATTTTCTTTTATCACTTCTTCATTATTAGCGATTGGTTACTATATGCAGTAAATGTGAAAAGATTAGCAAGCGGATGAGGATCCATATATATTTATTTTTGTTTATATTTTCTATTTTGGTGTGTCAATGATAAGGATAGCATAGCTAGGCAAGAAATAAAGAAAAGAAAATGAGGTATGTGTGTAGGTACCTTTGGTTGTTTGACGAAATCTCCCGGGCAACGGTGCCAGAAATTCTTACTGCTACTTGTGTGTTGCATTGGGATTTTCCCCGAAGAGGAAGGGTGAAGCAATATAGTAGCAGATAGTATTTCCGTCAGTAGAGAACCAAGGTTTATTGAACCAATAGGAGATTCATGCAAACAACCGTTGACAGTACCTACACAAACAAGAGCAAATACTTGCACCCAACATGGGCAAGAGGGTTGTCAATCCCCTTGTACTCGTTAATTGCAAGGATTAAATCTGATAGTAGTAGATATATAAATTACAAAGTAAAATAAAAGTAAATAAATTGCAGCAAGGTATTTTAGGGTTTTAGTAAATATGTTGAATAGACCCGAGGGTCATAGTTTTCATTAGAGGCATCTCTCTCAAGAACATAGCATATGGTGGGTAAACACATTACTGTTGGGAAATTGATAGAAAAGTGCATAGTTATGACTTATTCATGGCATGATCAGTACAAAGTCATTACGTCTGTGACAAGTAGACTGACTACTGCCTGCATCTAATACTATTACTCCACTTCCACTTCGAGAGCGCTTCAATGCTTGCCTCTCGAGGTATTTAGTTCATAACGAACATAATAATGCACTCGTTCCTCGATGACGTTCAGCTCAATGACGTCCCTCGAACTCTTGATCCAGCAAAGGGTCGAGGGAGAGTTCCGTCAGCACGACGGCGTGGTGACAGTGATGGTGATGTGATCCGCGCAGGGCTTCGCCTAAGCACTACGATGCTATGACCAGAGGAGTAAACTGTGGAGGGGGGCACCGCACATGCCTAAGAGAACAATTGATGTGCCTTTGGGGTACCCCCCGCCCCCGTATATAAAGGAGGGGAGGAGGAGGCGGCCGGCCAGAAGGGGGCGCGCCAAGGGGGGAGTCCTACTAGGACTCCTAGTCCTAGTAGGATTCTGCCCCCCCCCCCTCTTTTCCTTTCTTCACTAGAGGGAAAAAGAAGGAGAGGGAGAGGGAGAGGGAAAGGGGGCGCCGCCCCCTCCCCTAGTCCAATTCAGACTGCCATGGGGGGTGCGGCCACCCCTTGCAGCCCTCCTCTATCCACTAAGGCCCATGTAGGCCCATTAATTTGTTGGAAATATGCCCTAGAGGCAATAATAAAATGGTTATTATTGTATTTCCTTGTTCATGATAATTGTCTGTTGTTCATGCTATAATTGTATTAACTGGAAACCGTAATACATGTGTGAATACATAGACCACAACATGTCCCTAGTAAGCCTCTAGTTGACTAGCTCGTTGATCAATAGATGGTTATGGTTTCCTGACCATGGACATTGGATGTCATTGATAACGGGATCACATCATTAGGAGAATGATGTGATGGACAAGACCCAATCTTAAGCATAGCACAAGATCGTGTAGTTCGTTTGCTAAGAGCTTTTCTAATGTCAAGTATCATTTCCTTAGACCATGAGATTGTGCAACTCCCGGATACCGTAGGAATGCTTTGGGTGTACCAAACATCACAACGTAACTGGGTGGCTATAAAGGTGCATTACAGGTATCTCCGAAAGTGTCCGTTGGGTTGGCACGAATCGAGACTGGGATTTGTCACTCTGTATGACGGAGAGGTATCTCTGGGCCCACTCGGTAATGCATCATCATAATGAGCTCAATGTGACTAAGTAGTTAGTCACAGGATCATGCATTACGGTACGAGTAAAGTGACTTGCCGGTAACGAGATTGAACAAGGTATTGGGATACCGACGATCGAATCTCGGGCAAGTAACGTACCGATTGACAAAGGGAATTGAATACGGGATTGATTGAATCCTCGACATCGTGGTTCATCCGATGAGATCATCGTGGAGCATGTGGGAGCCAACATGGGTATCCAGATCCCGCTGTTGGTTATTGACCGGAGAAATGTCTCGGTCATGTCTACATGTCTCTCGAACCCATAGGGTCTACACACTTAAGGTTCGGTGACGCTAGAGTTGTAGAGATATTAGTATGCGGTTAACCGAAAGTTGTTCGGAGTCCCGGATGAGATCCCGGACGTCACGAGGAGTTCCGGAATGGTCCGGAGGTAAAGATTTATATATGGGAAGTCCTATTTTGGCCACCGGGAAATGTTCGGGATTTTTCGGTATTGTATCGGGAAGGTTCTAGAAGGTTCCGAAGTGGGGCCCACCTGCATGGGGGGACCCACATGAACGTGGGTAGTGGGGGCAAGGCCCCACACCCCTGGTCAAGGCGCACCAAGATCCCACCTTAGAAGGAATAAGATCATATCCCGAAGGGATAAGATCAAGATCCCTAAAAAGGGGGATAACAATCGGTGGGGAAGGGAAATGATGGGATTTCTTTCCCCCACCTTTGACAACGCCCCAATGGACTTGGAGGGCAAGAAACCAGCCCCCTCCACCCCTATATATAGTGGGGAGGCGCATGGGAGCAGCACCCCAAGCCCTGGCGCCTCCCTCCCTCCCGTGACACCTCTTCCTCCCCGCTTGCGCTTGGCGAAGCCCTGCCGGGATCCCGCTACTTCCACCACCACGCCGTCGTGATGCTGGATCTCCATCAACTTCTCCTCTCCCCTAGCTGGATCAAGAAGGAGGAGACGTCCCCGGGCTGTACGTGTGTTGAACGCGGAGGCGCCGTCCGTTCGGCGCTAGATCGGATCTTTCGCGATTTGAATCGCTGCGAGTACGACTCCATCAACCGCGTTCTTGTAACGCTTCCGCTTAGCGATCTTCAAGGGTATGAAGATGCACTCCCTCTCTCTCGTTGCTAGCATCTCCTAGATTGATCTTGGTGACACGTAGGAAAATTTTGAATTATTGCTACGTTCCCCAACAGTGGCATCATGAGCCAGGACTATGCGTAGATTCTATGCACGAGTAGAACACAAATTAGTTGTGGGCGATGATTTGTTCAATTTGCTTACCGTTACTAGTCTTATCCTGATTCGGCGGCATTGTGGGATGAAGCGGCCCGGACCAACCTTACACGTACTCTTACGTGAGACAGGTTGCATCGATTGACATGCACTTGATGCATAAGGTGGCTAGCGGGTGTCTGTCTCTCCCACTTTAGTCGGATCGGATTCGATGAAGAGGGTCCTTATGAAGGGTAAATAGCAATTGGCATATCACCGTTGTGGCTTTTGCGTAGGTAAGAAACGTTCTTGCTAGAAACCCATAGCAGCCACGTAAAACATGCAACAACAATTAGAGGACGTCTAACTTGTTTTTGCAGGGTATGCTATGTGATGTGATATGGCCAAAAGGAAATGTAAGCCGCCATAGCTCAGCAGATGCAGTTTTTTACTAAGTATGGTGAAAACAAGTTTCACAGATCGCAGTAAAATTTTTGGATCAAACTGGTCGACTAAAGGGAAAGTTCTCTAGACCTAAAACAGACGCGGAGGAAGTTCATAAGCTTGAACGGAGCCTTTATGCAGTAAGAAAGGATCTATGAGCGTTGGAAACGGGCGTGAAACAACTACCGCAGCAGTCCTATGCAATCAGAGATCAAGAAAGGTGGTAAAAATCAAATCTACTGAGAACTTGTGAAGAACGGTGAAGAACACGGGAAGAACAGCAGGAGCTTAATGCGGATCTACTCTATGGAGTGGCGAGGGCTTACAGGTGCTGATGAGTCGCGGAGGTCGCCGGCGTTCTCTCTGGACGCAACAGGTTGATGCAGCGGCCGGAGTCGGTGAGGACGAGGAGACCCGCGGCGGCGGCGGTGATGGAGCTCGAGCGGGAGAACAGTAGCGAGAGGAGGAAGACGAGTGGCTTGAGGCTCAATGGGCCGGGCTATTTATAAGGTGAGGCTCATAAGTGGGCACGAGAAACGAGGAGGCCATGGCGCGGTTATCTCACCATAAAAATGCCTCGATTTTCGGGATGACAGTAAAGATAAGATCCATTGCGGATATGGTGGAGTAAAAAATGGATTTAATGGAAGATGACATCACGGCGGATTACCCGGAATCCAGAAGATGACGTCACGCCGGGTTATGGCCTTCACACAATTATAATCCGGAGATTTTCTATTGAAAGGATTGAAGATTGACATGAGCCGGCTCAAATCAATCTGGGGCCTAATGTTGAGGATATAAACCTTAGGGTCACCCGCCCGGAGGGGCCGGGTTACTCATAATGGTCATCACCTGGAGCCCGGCGCCAAGCTTGAAGACGGTGGGCCAAAGATGGGCTTAAGACCCGGAGATGGCTTAAGGCCCGTAGTTACAACCGTCATTATGGTAGAACTTGTAGTGTAAGGCAAGAATAGTTGAGAGTCCGAGCCGGACACTCTTATGAGCCGGCCGGGACTCTGAGAGCCGCTGGGCGTCAACCTCTCTGTATAAAGGGACGACCCGGCGGCGGTTTAGGGGCAAGAAAGATCTCGTCGAGAGCCAGGCATAGCAGTTAAGCTCCCTGGTCATCGAAACCCTTAATCAATATCACCTCGAATGGACGTAGGCTTCACCTTCACCGTAAGGGGCCGAACCAGTATAAACCCTCGTGTTCCTTGTCCCGTTTAACCCCTTTAAGCTTCCTAGCGGCGATGGCTCCACGACTAAGTCCTAGCTTGAGGACATCTGCCGTGACAATTCCACGACAAGCCTAGCATGTACAGACATGGCCTCGGAACACAAGAGACCGAAAGGTCGAACATGAGTCGTATAGTAGATACGATCAACATGGAGATGTTCACCGATGATGACTAGTCCGTCTCACGTGATGATCGGACACGGCCTAGTCGATTCGGATCATGTATCACTTAGATGACTAGAGGGATGTCTATCTAAGTGGGAGTTCATTAAATAATCAGATGAACTTAATTATCATGAACATAGTCAAAAGGTCTTTGCAAATAATGTCGTAGCTTATGCTTTAGTTCTACTAAGATATGTTCCTAGAGAAAATTTAGTTGAAAGTTGATAGTAGCAATTATGCGGACTGGGTCCATAAACTGAGGATTGTCCTCATTGCTGCACAGAAGGCTTATGTCCTTAATGCACCACTCGGTGTGCTGAACCTCAAGCGTCGTCTGTAGATGTTGTGAAACATCTGACATACATGTTTTGATGACTACGTGATAGTTCAGTGTGTGATGCTAACGGTTTAAAATTGTGGCACCAAAGACGGTTTTAAAACATCGCAGAACATATGAGATGTTCCAAAGACTGAAATTGGGATTTCAGACTAGTGCCCACGTCAAGAGGTATGAGACCTCTGACAAGTTTCTTAAGCCTGCAAACTAAGGGAGAAAAGCTCAATCGTTGAGCATGTGCTCAGATTGTCTGAGTACTACAATCACTTGAATCGAGTGGGAGTTAATCTTCCAGATGAGATAGTGATTGTTCTCCATAGTCACTGCCACCAAGCTATTAGAGCTTCGTGATGAACTATAACATATCAGGGATAGACATGATGATCCTTGAGCAACTCGCGATGTTTGACACCGCGAAAGTAGAAATCAAGTAGGAGCATCAATTGTTGATGGTTAGTAAAACCACTAGTTTCAAGAAGGGCACGGGCAACAAGGGATACTTCATGAAACGGCAAATCAGTTGCAGCTCTAGTGAAGAAAGCCAAGGTTGAACCCAAACCCGAGACTAAGTGCTTCTGTAATGAGGGGAACGGTCACCGAAGCAGAACTACCCTAGATACTTGGTAGATGAGAAGGCAGGCAAGGTCGACAGAAGTATATTGGATATACATTATATTAATGTGTACTTTACTAGTACTCCTAGTAGCACCAGGGTATTAGATACCGGTTTGGTTGCTAAGTGTTGGTAACTCGAAATAAAAGGCTACGGAATAAACGGAGACTAGCTAAAGGTGAGATGACGATATGTGTTGGAAGTGTTTCCAAGGTTGATGTGATCAAGCATCGCATGCTCCCTCTACCATCGAGATTGGTGTTAAACCTAAATAATTGTTATTTGGTGTTTGCGTTGAGCATAGACATGATTGGATTATGTTTATCGCAATATGGTTATTCATTTAAGGAGAATAATGGTTACTCTGTCTATTTGAATAATACCTTCAATGGTCTTGCACCTAAAATGAACGGTTTATTGAATCTCGATCGTAGTGATACACATGTTCATGCCAAAAGATATAAGATAATAATGATAGTACCACATACTTGTGGCACTGCCACTTGAGTCATATTGGTATAAAACGCATGAAGAAGCTCCATGTTGATGGATCTTTGGACTCACTCGTTTTTGAAAAGATTGAGACATGCGAACCATGTCTATTAGTATATATGCATGAAGAAAGTCCATACAGATGGATCATTTGGACTCACTTGATTTTGAATCACTTGAGACATGCAAATCATACCACATGGGCAAGATGACTGAAAGGCCTCATTTTCAGTAAGATGGAACAAGAGAGCAACTTGTTGGAAGTAATACATTTGATGTGTGCAGTCCAATGAGTGCTGAGGCACACAGTGGATATCGTTATGTTCTTACTTCACAGATGATTTGAGTAGATGCTGAGAATATTTACTTGATGAAACACAAGTCTGAATTATTGAAAGGTTCAAGTAATTTCAGAGTGAAGTTGAAGATCATCGTGACAAGAGGATAAAATGTCTGTGATATGATCATAGAGATGAATATCTGAGTTACGAGTTTGGCACACAATTAAGAAATTGTGGAAATTGTTTCACGACTAATACCGCCTGGAACACCCTATTGTGATGGTGTGTCCGAACATCATAACTGCACCCTATTGGATATGGTGCATACCATGATGTCTCTTATCGAATTACAACTATCGTTTATGGGTTAGGCATTAGAGACAACCGCATTCACTTTAAATAGGGCACCACGCAATTCCGTTGAGACGACACCGTATGAACTATGGTTTAGAGAAACCTAAGTTGTCGTTTCTTAAAAGTTTGGGGCTGCGACGCTTATGTGAAAAAGTTTCAGGCTGATAAGCTCGAACCCAAAGCGGACAAATGCATCTTCATAGAATACCCAAAACAGTTGGGTATACCTCCTATTTCAGATCTGGAAGCAAAAGTGATTGTTTCTAGAAACGGGTCCTTTCTCGAGGAAAAGTTTCTCTCGAAAGAATTGAGTGGGAGGATGGTGGAGACTTGATGAGGTCATTGAACCGTCACTTCAACTAATGTGTAGCAGGACACAGGAAGTTGTTCCTGTGGCACCTACACCAATTGAAGTGGAAGCTTATGATAGTGATCATGAAACTTCAGATCAAGTCACTACCAAACCTCATAGGATGACAAGGATGCGTACTACTTCAGAGTGGTACGTAATCCTGTCTTGGAAGTCATGTTGCTAGACAACAATGAACCTACGAGCTATGGAGAAGCGATGGTGGGCCCGGATTCCGATGAATGGCTCGAGGCCATAAAATCCGAGAGAGGATCCATGTATAAAACAAAGTGTAGACTTTGAGGAACTACTTAATGGTCGTAAGGCTGTTGGGTGCAGATGGATTTTAAAAGGAAGACGGACAATGATGGTAAATGTCACCATTAAGAAAGCTCGACTTGTGGTTAAGATGTTTTCCGACAAGTTCAAGGAGTTGGCTACGACGAGGCTTTCTCACTCATAGCGATGCTAAGAGTCTGTTGGAATTATATTAGCAGTTACTGCATTATTTATGAAATCTTGCAGATAGGATGTCAAAACATTGTTTCCTCGACGATTTTCTTGAGGAAAGGTTGTATGTGATACAACCAGAAGGTTTTGTCAATCCTGAAACATGCTAACAAGTATGCAAAGCTCCAGCAATCCTTCTAAGGACTGGAGTAAGCATCTCGGAGTTGGAATGAACGCTTTGATGAGATGATCAAAGATTTTGGGTTTATACAAAGTTCATGAGAAACTTGTATTTCCAAAGAAGTGAGTGGGAGCACTATAGAATTTTTGATGAGTATATGTTTTAACATATTGTTGATCAGAAATGATGTAGAATTTCTGGAAAGCATCCAGGGTTATTTGAAAAGTGTTTTTAATGGAAAACCTGGATTAAGCTACTTGAACATTGAGCATCAAGATCTATAAGGATAGATCAAAAACGCTTAATAGTACTTTCAAATGAATACATACCGTGACAAGATTTTGAAGGAATTCAAAATAGATCAGCAAAGAAGGAGTTCTTGGCTGTGTTACAAGGTGTGAGTATTGAGTAAGACTCAAGACCTGACCACGACAGAAGAAAGAGAAAGGACGAAGGTCGTCCCCTATGCTTTAAACGTAGGCTCTACAATATGCTATGCTGTGTACCGCACCTGAAGTGTGCCTTGCCATGAGTTAGTCAAGGGGTACAATAGTGATCCAGGAAGGGATCACATGACAGCGGTCGAACTTATCCTTAGTATCTAGTGGACTAAGGAATTTTCTCGATTATGGAGGTGGTAAAAGAGTTCGTCGTAAGGGGTTACGTCGATGCAAACTTTGACACTAATCCGGATGACTCTGAGTAGTGAACCGGATTCGTATAGTAGAGCAGTTATTTGGAATAGCTCCAAGTAACGCGTGGTAGCTGCATCTACAAGATGACATAGAGATTTGTAAAGCACACATGGATCTGAATGTTGCAGACCCGTTGACTAAAACCTCTCTCGTAAGCATAACATGATCAAACCCTAGAACTCATTGAGTGTTAATCACATGGTGATGTGAACTAGATTATTGACTCTAGTAAACTCTTGGGTATTAGTCACATGGCGATGTGAACTTTGAGTGTTAATCACATGGTGATGTGAACTAGATTATTAACTCTAGTGCAAGTGGGAGACTGTTGGAAATATGCCCTAGAGGCAATAATAAAATGGTTATTATTGTATTTCCTTGTTCATGATACTTGTCTGTTGTTCATGCTATAATTGTATTAACTGGAAACCGTAATACATGTGTGAATACATAGACCACAACATGTCCCTAGTAAGCCTCTAGTTGACTAGCTCGTTGATCAATAGATGGTTATGGTTTCCTGACCATGGACATTGGATGTCATTGATAACGGGATCACATCATTAGGAGAATGATGTGATGGACAAGACCCAATCTTAAGCATAGCACAAGATTGTGTAGTTCGTTTGCTAAGAGCTTTTCTAATGCCAAGTATCATTTCCTTAGACCATGAGATTGTGCAACTCCCGGATACCGTAGGAATGCTTTGGGTGTACCAAACGTCACAACGTAACTGGGTGGCTATAAAGGTGCATTACAGGTATCTCCGAAAGTGTCTGTTGGGTTGGCACGAATCGAGACTGGGATTTGTCACTCCGTATGACGGAGAGGTATCTCTGGGCCCACTCGGTAATGCATCATCATAATGAGCTCAATGTGACTAAGTAGTTAGTCACGGGATCATGCATTACGGTACGAGTAAAGTGACTTGCCGGTAACGAGATTGAACAAGGTATTGGGATACCGACGATCGAATCTCGGGCAAGTAACGTACCGATTGACAAAGGGAATTGAATACGGGATTGATTGAATCCTCGACATCGTGGTTCATCCGATGAGATCATCGTGGAGCATGTGGGAGCCAACATGGGTATCCAGATCCCGCTGTTGGTTATTGACCGGAGAAATGTCTCGGTCATGTCTACATGTCTCCCGAACCCGTAGGGTCTACACACTTAAGGTTCGGTGACGCTAGAGTTGTAGAGATATTAGTATGCGGTTAACCGAAAGTTGTTCGGAGTCCCGGATGAGATCCCGGACGTCACGAGGAGTTCCGGAATGGTCCGGAGGTAAAGATTTATATATGGGAAGTCCTATTTTGGCCACCGAAAAATGTTCGGGATTTTTCGGTATTGTACCGGGAAGGTTCTAGAAGGTTCCGAAGTGGGGCCCACCTGCATGGGGGGACCCACATGAACGTGGGTAGTGGGGGCAAGGCCCCACACCCCTGGTCAAGGCGCACCAAGATCCCACCTTAGAAGGAATAAGATCATATCCCGAAGGGATAAGATCAAGATCCCTAAAAAAGGGGGATAACAATCGGTGGGGAAGGGAAATGATGGGATTTCTTTCCCCCACCTTTGCCAACTCCCCAATGGACTTGGAGGGCAATTAACCAGCCCCCTCCACCCCTATATATAGTGGGGAGGCGCATGGGAGCAGTACCCCAAGCCCTGGCGCCTCCCTCCCTCCCGTGACACCTCTTCCTCCCCGCTTGCGCTTGGCGAAGCCCTGCCGGGATCCCGCTACTTCCACCACCACGCCGTCGTGCTGCTGGATCTCCATCAACTTCTCCTCTCCCCTTGCTGGATCAAGAAGGAGGAGACGTCCCCGGGCTGTACGTGTGTTGAAAGCGGAGGCGCCGTCCGTTCGGCGCTAGATCGGATCTTCCGCGATTTGAATCGCTGCGAGTACGACTCCATCAACCGCGTTCTTGTAACGCTTCCGCTTAGCGATCTTCAAGGGTATGAAGATGCACTCCCTCTCTCTCGTTGCTAGCATCTCCTAGATTGATCTTGGTGACACGTAGGAAAATTTTGAATTATTGCTACGTTCCCCAACATAATTCCCCAGGGGGGTTCCGGTAACCCCTCGGTACTCCGGTAAAATACCCGAACTACTTGAAACCATTACGATGTCCGAATACTACCTTCCAATATATGAATTTTTACCTCTCTACCATTTCGAGACTCCTCGTCATGTCCGTGATCTCATCCGGGGCTCCGAACAAACGTCGGTCACCAAAACACATAACTCATAATACAAATCGTCATCGAACGTTAAGCATGCCAACCCTACGGGTTCGAGAACTATGTAGACATGACCGAGACACATCTCCGGTCAATAACCAATAGCGGAACCTGGATGCTCATATTGGTTCCTACATATTCTACGAAGATCTTTATCAGTCAAACCGCAATAACAATATACGTTATTCCCTTTGTCATTGGTATGTTACTTGCCCGAGATTCCACCATCAGTATCATCATACCTAGTTCAATCTTGTTACCGGCAAGTCTCTTTACTCATTCTGTAATGCACCATCTCGCAACTAACTCATTAGTCACATTGCTTGCAAGGCTTATAGTGATGTGCATTACCGAGAGGGCCCAAAGATACGTCTTCGATACTCGGAGTGACAAATCCTAATCTCGATCTATGCCAACCCAACAAACACCTTCGGAGACACCTGTAGAGCATCTTTATAATCACCCTGTTACGTTGTGACGTTTGATAGCACACAAGGTGTTTCTTCGGTATTCGGGAGTTGCATAATCTCATAGTCAGAGGAATGTGTATAAGTCATGAAGAAAGCAATAGCAATAAAACTTAACCATCATTATGCTAAGCTAACGGATGGGTCTTGTCCGTCACATCATTCTCTAATGATGTGATCCCGATCATCAAATGACAACACATGTCTATGGTTAGGAAACTTAACCATCTTTGATTAACGAGCTAGTCAAGTAGAGGCATACTAGGGACACTCTGCTTTGTCTATGTATTCACACATGTACTAAATTTCCGGTTAATACAATTCTAGCATGAATAATAAACATTTATTATGATATAAGTAAATATAAATAACCACTTTATTATTTCCTCTAGGGCATATTTCCTTCAGTCCCCCACTTGCACTAGAGTCAATAATCTAGATTACATAGTAATGATTCTAACACCCGTGGAGTCTTGGTGTTGATCATGTTTTGCTCGTGGAAGAGGCTTAGTCAACGGGTCTGCAACATTCATATCCGTATGTATCTTGCAAATCTCTATGTCTCCCTCCTTGACTTGATCGCGGATGGAGTTGAAGCGTCTCTTGATGTGTTCGGTTCTCTTGTGAAATCTGGATTCCTTCGCCAAGGCAATTGCTCCAGTATTGTCACAAAAGATTTTCATTGGACCCGATGCACTAGGTATTACACCTAGATCAGATATGAACTCCTTCATCCAGACTCCTTCATCTGCTGCTTCCGAAGCAACTATGTACTCCGCTTCACACGTAGATCCCGCCACGACGCTCTGTTTGGAACTGCACCAACTGACAGCTCCACCATTCAATATAAATATGTATCCGGTTTGTGACTTAGAGTCATCCGGATCAGTGTCAAAGCTTGCGTCGACGTAACCATTTACGACAAGATCTTTATCACCTCCATAAACAAGAAACATATCCTTAGTCCTTTTTAGGTATTTCTGGATGTTCTTGACCGCTGTCCAGTGATCCACTCCTGGATTACTTTGGTACCTCCCTGCTAATTAAACTTATAGCAAGGCACACATCGGGTCTTGTACACAGCATTGCATACATGATAGAACCTATGGCTAAGGCATAGGGAATGACTTTCATTTTCTCTCTATCTTATGCAATGGTCGGGCATTGAGTCTGACTCAACTTCACACCTTTGTAACACAGGCAAGAACCCTTTCTTTCACTGATCCATTTTGAACTTCTTCAAAACTTTATCAAGGTATGTGCTTTGTGAAAGTCCAATTAAGCGTCTTGATCTATCTCTATAGATCTTGATGCCCAATATATAAGCAGCTTCACCGAGGTCTTTCATTGAAAAATTCTTATTCAAGTATCCTTTTAGGCTATCTAGAAATTTTGTATTATTTCCAATCAACAATATGTCATCCACATATAATATTAGAAATGCTACAGAGCTCCCACTCACTTTCTTGTAAATACAAGCTTCTCCAAAAGTCTGTATAAAACCATATGCTTTGATCACACTATCAAAGCGTATATTCCAACTCCGAGATGCTTGCACCAGTCCATAAATGGATTGCTGGAGCTTGCACACTTTGTTAGCACCTTTAGGATCGACAAAACCTTCCGGTTGCATCATATACAACTCTTCTTTAAGAAATTGTAACATCCCAAATTTTCAATTTGGTATGTTATACATAGATCATCATTGCATATCATGTTTTATTGCATTTTGACAAATCCTTGATAAATCCTAAGCAACTTAAGGACCCTCGGAGAGAGTTGGGGATTTTCTCGAATTTTCATATTTGATTTTCATCAAATAATAAGACGAGGATTTTGGTTTTAACTATTTTCTCTCCGGAAAAATATTTCATTTAAAAATAAACGAGAGGAGAAAATATGACTTCTCCAAAACAATTGAAATACTGGAGGAAAAATGTTAAAATCATTTATTGGAATTTATTTGGATTTTATTTGCAATTTTTATTGCATTAAAAATATTGCATGTTTTCAAAATATTTATTTTGTGTTAAAAAACTGTTCACCCTATTCTAGATTTTCTAACTAGACGGGGAAAATTTATTTTATATTTTTCTGACTTTTATTTATTTTTCTATGAATCATTTTCCGCGAAACGTTTAAAAAAAACGCGCGCGCACGCCGGGCCAAGCCCAGCCGCCAGGCCGCCGGCCCACCCCGCGCCCCTCTCCTCTCCCCGCACGGCCGCCGCCGCGCCGTGTCCGCCATGGACACGGGAAGCCCTGCCGCCGCACTTGCCCTCCCCCAAGCCACCCCCCCCTTTATATACCCCCCCTCTCTCTCGCCTCTCATCTCGCTCGCCGCCGCCGCCGCCGTTCGTCGCCGGAGCCGCCCCCTCGCCGCCCCTCGCGCCCCCCCCCCGAGCCCGCACCTCGCCGCCCCTCGCCCGGAGCCCCGCCGGAGCACTGCCCCGACGAGGTACTGCCTCGCTGCCCCGTTCGTCGTTGCCGGTTTTTGTTAAAAAAAACCCTTCGTTTAAAAAAAACCCTAGATCGGTTTTTTTTCGGTTTTGTTATTTTACGAGCGTTCACCGAACCGTTCGTTTCAACGAACGCGTTCGTCGGTTTTTCTCTGTTAGCGAACGTCCGTTCTTTAACCGTTCGTCCGTTCTTTCTTTTCATCGGATTTTTCTGCGATTATCTCAGATTCGATTTCTGATCGAATCTTCGTTTCTGTTTAACTTCTCGCTCGTTTATCGGAATCAGGCGATTCAAGCGCCTAGAGTTTCGTCTCGAAATTCTCTTTCCGTTTAACCTACTCAAACAAGTTTTTGCTACAGTAAAATTTGACCTAGATCCAGATTAGCAAACGAAGCTTCTTTCTTTCGCAGTTTGACTTTCGTTGTTTCTTTCGAGTTGATTCTTTTTGCAAACCGGAGTTCTTAAGTTGAACTTTCTGGTTGGATCTTTCATTCGAATTTTACCTGAGCATTAGATGAGTACTGATTGTATGCTTGTTTGTTTGCGATAGAGTACCCGGAGTGTGCCGCTTGTTACTTCGAATCGCTAGGTTTTGCGGATCATCAGCAAGGCAAGTAACACTTTGATCATACCTTCCATACCCAGTTTTTATTGCATTAGATCTGTTTTCCTCAAACACTTGCATGGTTAGGATCTAATTAAATTGTGGGTATTGGGAAGTAGTTGAGGTAGAACCTATTAACTGTTTTATTATCAAACCCTTGGGAGTTACTTCTACGTTGCTATTATATTGCCATGCTATGCTCGTAGACGTGGATTGGGTTTGAGTGAAATTCATGACAGATGTGAGATTGTTAATAATGGTTTACTTAAGGTGGCAACTTAAACTCACATCTGGGTGGATTGAGGTACCTGGGTATTCCAGGATTGCCTGTTTTTCTTTTGGACCGCCACCCAGGTTCAAAGGGATCATAAGATTATTCATGCTAGAAACTCCCGTGTGCAGCCGCAAGCTATTATGGGCTCTAGCATAGTTGATTA
This sequence comes from Triticum aestivum, assembly GCF_018294505.1. Classification (NCBI taxonomy): domain Eukaryota; kingdom Viridiplantae; phylum Streptophyta; class Magnoliopsida; order Poales; family Poaceae; genus Triticum; species Triticum aestivum. The sequence continues at coordinate 188,541,795 of NC_057802.1, forward strand.
AGTTGTGTGAACTCTTACAGTGGTAGACTAGCAGATGTAGGGGAAAGTAGGTGTAACTGTCTACCCATACGTAAGGTGCAAACACTTCTGAAAGACTGTGTCTCGGTCATCCGTTACTCAAACACCATGTAGTGCGAGTAATCCAACGGAGGCGATCGAGTCTTGTGGGGAAAAGTGCACAAACCTCTGCAGAGTGTACAAACTAATCATGGTTAGCCGTGTCCCCGGTTATGGACAACTTGAGTATCTAGTACTTGGATTATCATGTGAATCTCATCACTATGTTACTACTAATTAATTTTGTTGGGTTATTGATGACATTTAATTGGGATTGAGATGCTGCCAACCATCTCAATGTTTAACAACCACCATGATAGTTAAATAAAATTTATTCCTTTGAAGTAGGATAAAATTGGCTTTTCGCAAAATTGTAACCAGAGAGCTTTCCACTGGCCATATATGCATGTAGTATAGCATTGTTATTGTTCATTATTTCTCTATGTGTTACATTGCCAGCATATTCTATGTGCTGACCCGTTTTCGGGCTGCAACGTTTCATGTTGCAGACTTTTCAGACGACGAGTAAGGTGCCTTAGGTCGTGGTCTTATACTCAGTGATGCCGCTGGAGTTGATGGACTCACTTATCTTCCAAGTCTTCCGCTGTTATCGTTTTAGATGGCCTTAAGCCATATTTATCATACTTATTCTCTTTGGAGATATTCGATGTAATAAGTGTGTGATTGCTACTCTGTTATAAATCCTCCATTTGTACTGTGTGTGTCAGCATTACTGATCCAGGGATGACACTGGTGCACAGCAGCACAGACCATTTGAGGTCTAGTCGCTACAAAGTTGGTATCAGAGCACACGCTGACTGTAGGACACGACCACTAAGCTTAAGCCCTAGAAAGCTTCTCTCTTCTCATTTCTGACCCCTCTCCTTTTTCTACTCTTTTAGGAATGGCGGATGCAAGGAGCAAGTTCATGCAACCAGATGAAGACACGCCGTTTGGACGACACTTGAAGGAAGTCACCAAGTACTTGAACATAGGAATACCAAGCATCACCGGAACCTACAATGCCACATTACCAGAAGAGGAGAGCTGGAAGATTCAAGTTCACATTCCAGGAAGGACGTTTGTGCCAGTTACTGAACCCATAAGATTGGTTTTCGAAGCACCAACTTGGAGTTTAGGGAAGAGCATGGCCGCACACATCGCCATGGGACGCATTGGAGAAGTCTACCACCAGGAGCTTAAGGATACTATTTACCAAATTTGTGGACGCCGAGACGCGCAATGGGAGATGATCAGAACCAAGAAGGATGGATCAATTGCAGCTTTCATCCAGGAGCAGAACCAACATATTCGTCGCCAGGAGAACCAGATGTGCACGGGCAAGGAAGAACTGAAGAAGGCATTAACGAAGATCAAGGAGCTCCAAGAAGAACTCAAGGCTACACGCGAGGATTATTTGGAGGAAATCAACGCACTAGTAGGGAAGAATGACGACCTGGAGAAGAAGATTGGAGTATTCATGGGAAATCCAGTGCCAAAAGCAGAAGTCGACGAATGCACTTGTTCGGATAACTACATCATCATCGACGACGCCGACTCGGAACCAAGTGAAGATGACTGGGTTGACGAAGCTGGAGCAGACATCATGGAGTCTTCAACGGATCAGAATTTCTAGTAGACCACCATATCAGTAGTAGTTTTCCCCCATTTAATAGTATAGTTCAAGCACATTGTAACGCTAGTTAGATCGATTGTTTTGCCTTGTTTGAATTGATTGAGTGATATTGATTGTATTTGTCTCATGAGCATATGGGTAGTGTTTCTCTCTAGACCTCATTCTATTCTTAACTCTCATCTTTTCTAAACCTATCAGATGCCTCCAAGACGCGACACCGGATTTGTTTTCCCACCAGAGATCACCCAGTTGATTCAGCAACAAAATGCCCTGATGCAAGTGTTAGTGCAGAACCAAGGCAACAACAACAACAACAACCCACCGCCACCACCACCTATTGATCACTTAGCCCATTTCTTAAGGCTAAACCGCCGGTGTTTTCCAGTAGCACCGAGCCGATTGTAGCAGATGATTGGCTCCGCAAAGTTGGAAGGGAGTTGACCACTGCAGGATGCACAGATGGGGAAAGAGTGCGTTTTGCCGCACATCAGCTTGATGGACCCGCAGCATCATGGTGGGAGAATTATACAGCCACGCACCCTATTGACACTGTCACATGGGACCAGTTTCAGCAAGCTTTCCATACAGCTCATGTTTCAGCAGGAGCTATGGCTATGAAGAAGCGTGAGTTTCGTAACCTACGCCAAGGAGGACGCACCGTAGGCCAGTATGTGGAGGATTTCAGTAAATTAGCCCGTTATGCACCAGATGACGTTGCTACAGATGCTGCCAAGCAGGAGAAATTTTTGGAAGGGCTGAATGATGAACTGAGTATGCAGTTGATGGTAGCAACCTTCAACAACTACCAGGAGCTGGTAGATAGAGCTCTCATGATTGAAGGGAAGCAACAGCAGATTGAAAACCGTAAGAGGAAGTATGGACAAGGGAAGTATAATTCCGGAGCTCAGCAGAAGCCACGGTTTACCCCGAAGCCGGGAGGACAGTTTCAGCATACCCATGGAGGATCTAGTTCGCACAACCATAATGGCTCCAAGAATGGTAATGGGAATGGAGGAAGCAACGGACAGAACCGCACCAACCCATCTACCCCAGCCAAGAGGGACCTGAGCCAAGTCACTTGTTTTAAGTGCCAGAAGAATGGACATTATGCCAATGAATGTCCTGAAGCCCAAAATGGAAATGGCAATGGAAGCTCTGGGAAGAAGCCGAACCCGTTCAACAAAGGACACGTGAACCACGTGAGCGTGGAGGAGGTTGAAGCTCAGCCTAATGCAGTAATAGGTAAGTTTTTGGTTAAGTCATTTACTGCAACCGTTCTTTTCGATACTGGTGCATCGCATTCATACATATCAAGGGGATTTGTGAATAAGTTTAAGATGTCCAGCAAAGTTCTCAGAACACCTATGTTAGTAACCTCGCCAGGAGCAGAGTATATGGCAAGCCAAGGATGTTTTCAGATACCATTGGCCATTGGTAGGCATGTTTTCCCCTCAGACCTCATTGTTTTGGAATCGCAAGGTTTGGATGTGATTTTGGGAATGGATTGGCTATCGTTGTATGGAGGAAACATCGATTGTGCCAGCAAGACGATTTTGCTTACCACCCCGGAAGGAAAAAGGATCAAGTATGTATCCCGGCATATGCCGAAGAGGACTCAAGTAAATTCCTTATCAGGAGTTGTACAGGAGGAAGTACCAGTGGTGAAGGATTATCCGGATGTATTTCCAGAAGAGTTGCCAGGCATGCCACCAGATAGAGACATTGAGTTCTTGATTGAACTTTTGCCAGGCACAGGGCCAATATCTAAGAGACCGTACAGGATGCCCGCAAAAGATTTGGAAGAAATTAAGAAGCAGATCAAGGAGTTACTGGATAAAGGCTATATTCGCCCAAGTTCGTCACCTTGGGGATCACCAGTACTTCTAGTGGAGAAGAAAGATGGATCGCTGAGGATGGTTGTTGATTACCGTGGATTGAATGAAGTAACCATCAAAAACAAGTACCCACTGCCGATGATCAATGATTTGTTTGACCGCCTACAAGGAGCTAAAGTATTTTCCAAGATCGATCTACGATCGGGATACCATCAGTTGAAGATTCGAGAGCAGGATATACCCAAGACGGCATTTACCACCAGATATGGATTGTATGAGTATACCGTTATGTCATTTGGACTGACTAACGCACCTGCCTATTTCATGAACCTGATGAACAAAGTGTTTATGGAGTTTTGGATAAGTTCGTTGTGGTGTTCATTGATGATATTTTAATCTTTTCCAAGGACGAGGAAGAGCATGAGGAGCATTTGCGATTGGTACTTGAGAAGCTCAGAGAACATCAGTTATATGCCAAGTTCAGCAAGTGTGAGTTTTGGCTGAAGGAAGTTGGATTCCTTGGACATGTTATTTCTGGGGAAGGAATAGCAGTAGACCCTGCCAAGGTTGACACGGTGACAAGTTGGGAATCACCCAAGACAGTTGGTGAAATCAGGAGTTTTCTTGGACTTGCAGGATACTACCGGAGATTCATCGAGAATTTCTCGAAGATTGCTAAGCCCATGACTGAGCTATTGAAGAAGGACACCAAATTCAATTGGACTGAGGAATGTGAAGCTAGTTTCCAAGAGTTGAAGGAACGATTGGTTACATCACCAGTGTTGATTCTGCCAGATCAACGCAAGGATTATGAAGTTTATTGCGACGCTTCTCGTCGAGGACTTGGAGCAGTGCTTATGCAGGAAGGAAGAGTTGTGTCATATGCTTCACGACAACTTAAACCCCATGAGAAGAATTATGCTACGCATGATTTGGAGTTAGCAGCCGTGGTGCATGCATTGAAGACATGGAGACATTTTCTCATCGGAAACCATTGTGAGGTGTACACGGATCACAAGAGTTTGAAGTATATCTTCACGCAGAAGGAGTTAAATCTCAGACAGAGGAGATGGTTGGAGCTCATTAAAGATTATGATATAAGATTGCATTACCACCCTGGAAAGGCTAACGTAGTAGCAGACGCGTTGAGCCGCAAGAGTCATGTCAACACCCTCATGACAGGAGAGTTACCTCAGGAGTTAGCCGAGGACCTTCACGAGCTATGTTTGGAGATAGTCCCAAGAGGCTATTTAACGACATTGGAGATTCAGTCTACCTTGATGGAAAGGATCAGAGAAGCTCAGAAGACAGACAAGGAGATTGAAGAGATAAAGGAGAAGATGAGCAAAGGAAAAGCCAAGGGATTTCGTGAGGATGAGCACGATACCTTATGGTTTGAGGACCGCGTATATGTGCCAAATGATCCGGAGATCAGGAAGTTGATTTTGCAAGAAGCCCATGATTCACCGTACTCGATTCACCCAGGGAATACCAAGATGTATTTGGATCCGAAGAATACTTTCTGGTGGACCGGAATGAAGAAGGATATTGCAGAATATGTAGCAGTTTGTGATGTGTATCAGAGAGTGAAGGCAGAGCATCAGAAGCCAGCAGGATTGCTACAACCATTGCCGATACCCGAATGGAAGTGGGATAAAATAGGCATGGATTTTATCACAGGATTACCCAGGACTCGTTCAGGCTATGACTCAATATGGGTTGTAGTCGACCGTTTGACGAAAGTGGCTCATTTCATTCCAGTGAAGACCACTTACACCAGTGCTAAGTTGGCAAAGATATACATGACCAGGATCGTATGTTTGCATGGAGTTCCGAGGACCATTGTATCAGACAGAGGAACCCAATTTACCTCAAAGTTTTGGAAACAGTTACATGAAACATTGGGAACCAGGCTGGAATTCAGTACAGCTTTTCACCCACAGACAGATGGACAGACCGAGAGAGTCAACCAGATTTTGGAGGACATGTTGAGAGCTTGTGCACTAGATTATGGATCTAGTTGGGACGACAATTTGCCATATGCAGAGTTTTCTTATAACAACAGTTATCAAACCAGTTTGAAGATGGCCCCTTTCGAAGCCTTGTACGGAAGGAGGTGTAGAACACCGTTGTTATGGGACGAAGTTGGAGACCGTCAGTTGTTTGGACCAGATTTGATTAAGGAGTCTGAACAGAAAGTAAGGTTGATTCGCGACAGGCTCAAGGTAGCCCAGTCCAGGCAGAAGAGTTATGTTGATTCTAAACGAAAGGATACAGTTCATGAAGTCGGAGACAGAGTGTATCTTCGAGTATCACCACTTCGAGGAGTGAAGCGCTTTGGAGTTAAGGGAAAGTTAGCGCCCCGTTTTATCGGACCATACAGAGTTGTGGAACGTATGGGAGAGGTTGCTTACAAGCTGGAATTGCCCAAAGGATTGTCTGGAGTTCATGATGTATTTCACGTATCCCAGTTGAAGAAGTGCCACGCAGAGATGGCTGAGATACCACTGAGAGATACTGTACCGCTGGAAGCGATTCAGCTGGAAAGTGATTTGACCTATGAGGAGAAGCCAGTTAAGATTCTTGAGTATGCCAGCAGAGTTACCCGCAGCAAGGTTATCAAGTTTTGCAAAGTCCAGTGGAGTCACCACACGGAAGATGAAGCCACCTGGGAGCGAGAGGAAGATCTACGGAAGGACCACTCCCACCTGTTTTCTAGCCAACCCGAATCTCGAGGGCGAGATTCATCTTAAGGGGGGTAGGTTTGTAACATCCCAAATTTTCAATTTGGTATGTTAAACATAGATCATCATTGCATATCATGTTTTATTGCATTTTGACAAATCCTCGATAAATCCTAAACAACTCAAGGACCCTCGGAGAGAGTTGGGGATTTTCTCGAATTTTCATATTTGATTTTCATCAAATAATAAGACGAGGATTTTGGTTTTAACTATTTTCTCTCCGGAAAAATATTTCATTTAAAAATAAACGAGAGGAGAAAATATGACTTCTCCAGAACAATTGAAATACTGGAGGAAAAATGTTAAAATCATTTATTGGATTTTATTTGCAATTTTTATTGCATTAAAAATATTGCATGTTTTCAAAATATTTATTTTGTGTTAAAAAATGTTCACCCTATTCTAGATTTTCTAACTAGACGGGGAAAATTTATTTTATATTTTTTTGACTTTTATTTATTTTTCTATGAATTATTTTCCGCGGAACGTTTAAAAAAAACGCGCGCGCCCGCCGGGCCAAGCCCAGCCGCCAGGCCGCCGGCCCACCCCGCGCCCCTCTCCTCTCCCCGCACGGCCGCCGCCGCGCCGTGTCCGCCATGGACACGGGAAGCCCCGCCGCCGCACTTGCCCCTCCCCCAAGCCACCTCCGCCCCCCCTTTATATACCCCCCTCTCTCTCGCCTCTCATCTCGCTCGCCGCCGCCGCCGCCGGAAGCCCGAGCCGCCGCCGCCGTTCGTCGCCGGAGCCGCCCCCTCGCCGCCCCTCGCCCCCCCCCCGAGCCCGCACCTCGCCGCCCCTCGCCCGGAGCCCCGCCGGAGCACTGCCCCGACGAGGTACTGCCTCGCTGCCCCGTTCGTCGTTGCCAGTTTTTGTTAAAAAAAACCCTTCATTTTAAAAAAAAAAACCTAGATCGGTTTTTTCGGTTTTGTTATTTTACGAGCGTTCACCGAACCGTTCGTTTCAACGAACGCGTTCGTCGGTTTTTCTCTATTAACGAACGTCCGTTCTTTAACCGTCCGTCCGTTTTTTCTTTTCATCGGATTTTTCTGTGGTTATCTCAGATTCAATTTCTGATCGAATCTTCGTTTCTGTTTAACTTCTCGCTCGTTTATCTGAATCAGGCGATTCAAGCGCCTAGAGTTTCGTCTCGAAATTCTGTTTCCGTTTAACCTACTCAAACAAGTTTTTGCTACAGTAAAATTTGACCTAGATCCAGATTAGCAAACGAAGCTTCTTTCTTTCGCAGTTTGACTTTCGTTGTTTCTTTCGAGTTGATTCTTTTTGCAAACCGGAGTTCTTAAGTTGAACTTTCTGGTTGGATCTTTCATTCAAATTTTACCTGAGCATTAGATGAGTACTGATTGTATGCTTGTTTGTTTGCGATAGAGTACCCGGAGTGTGCCGCTTGTTACTTCGAATCGCTAGGTTTTGCGGATCATCAGCAAGGCAAGTAACACTTTGATCATACCTTCCATACCCAGTTTTTATTGCATTAGATCTGTTTCCTCAAACACTTGCATGGTTAGGATCTAATTAAATTGTGGGTATTGGGAAGTAGTTGAGGTAGAACCTATTACCTGTTTTATTATCAAACCCTTGGGAGTTACTTCTACGTTGCTATTATATTGCCATGCTATGCTCGTAGACGTGGATTGGGTTTGAGTGAAATTCATGACAGATGTGAGATTGTTAATAATGGTTTACTTAAGGTGGCAACTTAAACTCACATCTGGGTGGATTGAGGTACCTGGGTATTCCAGGATTGCCTGTTTTTCTTTTGGACCGCCACCCAGGTTCAAAGGGATCATAAGATTATTCATGCTAGAAACTCCCGTGTGCAGCCGCAAGCTATTATGGGCTCTAGCATAGTTGATTAAGTTGTGTGAACTCTTACAGTGGTAGACTAGCAGATGTAGGGGAAAGTAGGTGTAACTGTCTACCCATACGTAAGGTGCAAACACTTCTGAAAGACTGTGTCTCGGTCATCCGTTACTCAAACACCATGTAGTGCGAGTAATCCAACGGAGGCGATCGAGTCTTGTGGGGAAAAGTGCACAAACCTCTGCAGAGTGTACAAACTAATCATGGTTAGCCGTGTCCCCGGTTATGGACAACTTGAGTATCTAGTACTTGGATTATCATGTGAATCTCATCACTATGTTACTACTAATTAATTTTGTTGGGTTATTGATGACATTTAATTGGGATTGAGATGCTGCCAACCATCTCAATGTTTAACAACCACCATGATAGTTAAATAAATTTTATTCCTTTGAAGTAGGATAAAATTGGCTTTTCGCAAAATTGTAACCATAGAGCTTTCCACTGGCCATATATGCATGTAGTATAGCATTGTTATTGTTCATTATTTCTCTATGTGTTACATTGCCAGCATATTCTATGTGCTGACCCGTTTTCGGGCTGCAACGTTTCATGTTGCAGACTTTTCAGACGACGAGTAAGGTGCCTTAGGTCGTGGTCTTATACTCAGTGATGCCGCTGGAGTTGATGGACGCACTTATCTTCCAAGTCTTCCACTGTTATCGTTTTAGATGGCCTTAAGCCATATTTATCATACTTATTCTCTTTGGAGATATTCGATGTAATAAGTGTGTGATTGCTACTCTGTTATAAATCCTCCATTTGTACTGTGTGTGTCAGCATTACTGATCCAGGGATGACACTGGTGCACAGCAGCACAGACCATTTGAGGTCTGGTCGCTACAGAAATCCATTAAGGAATGCAGTTTTGACATCCATTTGTCAAATTTCATAATAATAAAATGCGGCAATTGCTAGCATGATTCAGACTGACTTAAGCATCGCGGCGGGTGAGAAGGTCTCATCGTAGTCAACTCCTTAAACTTGTCAAAAACCTTTCACAACAAGTCGAGCTTTGTGGACAGTTACATTACCATCAGCTTCAGCGTCAGTCTTCTTCTTGAAGATCCATTTATTCTCTATGGCTTGCCGATCATCGGGCAATCAACCAAAGTCCACACTTTGTTCTCATACATGGATCCCATCTCAGATTTCATGACCCCAAGCCATTTCGCGGAATCTGGGCTCATCATCGCTTCCTCATAGTTCGTAGGTTCATCATGGTCTAGTAACATGACTTCTAGAACAGGATTACTGTACCACTCTGGTGTGGAACGTACTCTGGTTGACCTACGAGGTTCAGTAGTAACTTGATCTGAAGTTTCATGATCATCATCATTAACTTCCTCACTAATTGGTGTAGGAATCACTGGAACTGATCTCTGTGATGAACTACTTTCCAATTCGGGAGAAGGTACAATTACCTCATCAAGTTCTACTTTCCTCCCACTCACTTCTTTGAGAGAAACTCCTTCTATAGAAACGATCAATTCTTAGCAACGAATATCTTGCCTTCCGATCTGTGATAGAAGGTGTACCCCAATAGTTTCTTTTGGGTATCCTATGAAGACACATTTCTCCGATTTGGGTTCGAGCTTATCAAGTTGAAGCTTTTCCACATAAGCATCGCAGCCCCAAACTTTAAGAAACGACAGCTTAGGTTTCTTGCCAAACCACAGTTCATATGGTGTCGTCTCAATGGATTTAGATGGTGCCCTATTTAACATGAATGCAGACGTCTCTAAAGCATAACCCCAAAACGATAGTGGTAAACCAGTAAGAGACATCATATCGCACCATATCTAATAAAGTACGGTTATGACGTTCGGACACACCATTACGCTGTGGTGTTCCAGGTGGCGTGAGTTGCGAAATTATTCCACATTGTTTCAAATGAAGACCAAACTCGTAACTCAAATATTCACCTCCACGATCAGATCGTAGAAACTTTATTTTCTTGTTACGATGATTTTCCACTTCACTCTGAAATTCGTTGAACTTTTCAAATGTCTCAGACTTATGTTTCATTAAGTAGATATACCCATGTCTGCTCAAATCATTTGTGAAGGTCAGAAAATAACGATACCCGCCACGAGCCTCAACACTCATCGGACCGCATACATCAGTATGTATTATTTCCAATAAATCAGTGGCTCGCTCCATTGTTCAGGAGAACGGAGTCTTAGTCATCTTGCCCATGAGGCATGGTTCGCAAGCATCAAGTGATTCCAAAAGCCCATCAGCATGGAGTTTCTTCATGCGCTTTACACCAATATGACCTAAACAGCAGTGCCACAAATAAGTTGCTATCATTATTAACTTTGCATCTTTTGGCTTCAATATTATGAATATGTGTATCACTAAGATCGAGATTCAACAAAAATAGACCACTCGTCAAGGGTGCGTGACCATAAAAGATATTACTCGTATAAATAGAACAACCATTATTCTCTAATTTAAATAAATAATCGTCTCGCATCAAACAAGATCCAGATATAATGTTCATGCTCAATGCTGGCACCAAATAACAATTATTCACGTCTAAAACTAATCCCGAAGGTAGATGTAGAGGTAGCGTGCCGACGGCGATCACATCGAACTTGGAACCATTTCCGAGCCGCACCGTCACCTCATCCTTAGCCAATCTTCATCTAATCCGTAGCCCCTATTTTGAGTTGCAAATATGAGCAACAGAACCAGTATCAAATACCCATGCTCTACTACGAGCATTAGTAAGGTACACATCAATAACATGTATATCGAATATACCTTTTACTTTGCCATCCTTCTTATCCGCCAAATACTTGGGGCAGTTCCGCTTCCAGTGACCAGTCCCTTTGCAGTAGAAGCACTCAGTTTCAGGCTTAGGTCCAGACTTGGGCTTCTTCCCGGGAGCAGCAACTTGCTTGCTATTCTTCTTGAAGTTCCCCTTCTTCCCTTTGCCTTTTTTCTTGAAACTAGTGGTCTTGTTAACCATCAACACTTGATGTTCCTTCTTGATTTCTACCCCCGCAGCCTTTAGCATCGCGAAGAGCTCGGGAATTGTCTTTTCCATCGCTTGCATATTATAGTTCATCACAAAGCCTTTATAGCTTGGTGGCAGTGATTGAAGAACTCTGTCAATGACACTATCATCAAGAAGATTAACTCCCAGCTGAGTCTAGTGGTTATTGTACCCAGACATTCTGAGTATGTGTTCACTAACAGAACTATTCTCCTCCATCTTGCAGCTATAGAACTTGTTGGAGACTTCATATCTCTCAACTTGGGCATTTGCTTGAAATATTAACTTCAACTCCTGGAACATCTCATATGCTACATGACATTCAAAACGTCTTTGAAGTCCCGATTCTAAGCCGTAAAGCATGGCACACTAAACTATCGAGTAGTCATCAGCTTTAGTCTGCCAGACGTTCATAACGTCTGGACTTGCTCCTGCAGTGGGCCTTGCACCTAGCGGTGCTTCCAGGACGTAATTCTTCTGTGCAGCAATGAGGATAATCCTCAAGTTACGGACCCAGTCCGTGTAGTTGCTACCATCATATTTCAACTTAGCTTTCTCTAGGAATGCATTAAAATTCAAGGGAACGGTAGCACGGGCCATTGATCTACAACAACATAGATATGCAAAACTATCAGGACTAAGTTCATGATAAATTAAAGTTCAATATTAGTTAAGAACTCCCACTTAGATAGACATCCCTCTAGTCATCTAAATGATCACGTGATCTATATCAACTAAACCATGTTCAATCATCACGTGAGATGGAGTAGTTTCCAATGGCGAACATCACTATGTTGATCATATCTACTATAGGATTCACGTTCGACCTTTTGGTCTCAGTGTTCCGAGGCCATATCTGCATATGCTAGGCTCGTCAAGTTTAACCCGAGTATTCTGCACATGCCAAACTGGCTTGCACCTGTTGTATGTGAACGTAGAGCTTATGACACCCGATCATCACGTGGTGTCTCGGCATGATGAACTGTAGCAACGGTGCATACTCAGGGAGAACACTTGTACCTTGAAATTTAGTGAGGGATCATCTTGTAATGCTACCGCCGTACTAAGCAAAATAAGATGCATAAAGGATAAACATCACATGCAATCAAAATATGTGACATGATATGGCCATCATCATCTTGTGCCTTTGATCTCCATCTCCAAAGCACCGTCATGATCTCCATCGTCACCGGCTTGACACCTTGATCTCCATCGTAGCGTCGTTGTCGTCTCGCCAACTATTGCTTCCACGACTATCGCTACCGCTTAGTGATAAAGTAAAGCAATTACATGGCGATTGCATTTCATACAATAAAGCGACAACCATAAGGCTCCTGCCAGTTGCCGATAACTTCTACAAAACATGATAATCTCATACAACAATTTATATCTCATCACGTCTTGACCATATCACATCACAACATGCCCTTCAAAAACAAGTTAGACGTCCTTTACTTTGTTGTTGCAAGTTTTACGTGGCTGCTACGGGCTTCTAGCAAGAACCGTTCTTACCTACGCATCAAAACCACAACGATTTTTCGTCAAGTGTGTTGTTTTAACCTTCAACAAGGACCGGTCGTAGTCAAATTCAATTCAACTAAAGTTGGAGAAACAGACACCGGCCAGCCACCTATGTGCATAAGCACGTCGGTAGAACCGGTCTCATGAACGTGGTCATGTAATGTTGGTCCGGGCCGCTTCATCCAACAATACCACCGTATCAAAATAAGACGTTGGTGGTAAGCAGTATGACTATTATCGCCCACAACTCTTTGTGTTCTACTCGTGCATATCATCTACGCATAGACCTGGCTTGGATGCCACAGTAGGGGAACGTAGCATGCAATTTCAAAAAAATTCCTACGCTCACGCAAGATCTATCTAGGAGATGCATAGCAACGAGAGGGGGAGAGTGTGTCCACGTACCCTCGTAGACTGAAAGCGGAAGCGTTAGGTTAATGTGGTTGATGTAGTCGAACGTCTTCACGATCCAACCGATCTTAGTACCGAACGTACGGCACCTCCGAGTTTAGCACACGTTCAGCTCAATGACGTCCCTTGAACTCTTGATCTAGCAGAGGGTCGAGGGAGAGTTTCGTCGTCACGACGGCGTGGTGACGGTGATGGTGATGTGATCCGCACAGGGCTTCGCCTAAGCACTACGACGCTATGACCAGAGGAGTAAATTGTGGAGGGGGCACCGCACACGGCTAAGAGAACAATTGATGTGCCTTTGGGGTGCCCCCCACCCCCGTATATAAAGGAGGGGAGCAGGAGGCGGCCGGCCAGGAGGGGGGCGCCAAGGGGGGAGTCCTACTAGGACTCCTAGTCCTAGTAGGATTCTGCCCCCCCCTTCTTTTCCTTTCTTCACCGGAGGGAAAAAGAAGGAGAGGGAGAGGGAAAGGGAAAGGGGGCGCCGCCCCCTCCCCTAGTCCAATTCGGACTTCCATGGGGGGCGCGTGGCCACCCCTTGCGGCCCTCCTCTCTCTCCACTAAGGCCCATGTAGTGGTACTCCGGTAACCCCTCGGTACTCCGGTAAAATACCCGAACCACTTGAAACCATTCCGATGTCCGAATACTACCTTCCAATATATGAATATTTACCTCTCGACCATTTCGAGACTCCTCGTCATGTCCGTGATCTCACCCGAGACTCCGAACAAACTTCGGTCACCAAAACACGTAACTCATAATACAAATCGTCATCGAACGTTAAGCGTGTGGACCCTACGGGTACGAGAACTATGTAGACATGACCGATACACATCTCCGGTCAATAACCAATAGCGGAACCTGGATGCTCATATTGGTTCCTACATATTCTATGAAGATCTTTATCGGTCAAACCGCAATAACAATTTACGTTATTCCCTTTGTCATCGGTATGTTACTTGCCCGAGATTCGATCGTCGGTATCATCATACCTAGTTCAATCTTGTTACCAGCAAGTCTCTTTACTCATTTTGTAATGCATCATCCCGCAACTAACTGATTAGTCACATTGCTTGCAAGGCTTATAGTGATGTGCATTACCGAGAGGGCCCAAAGATACCTCTCCGATACTCGGAGTGACAAATCCTAATCTCGATCTATGCCAACCCAAAAAAACACCTTCGGAGACACCTGTAGAGCATATTTATAATCACCCTGTTACGTTGTGATGTTTGATAGCACACAAGGTGTTCCTTCGGTATTCGGGAGTTGCATAATCTCATAGTCAGAGAAATGTGTATAAGTCATGAAGAAAGCAATAGCAATAAAACTTAACCATCATTATGCTAAGCTAACGGATGGGTCTTGTCCATCACATCATTCTCTAATGATGTGATCCCGTTCATCAAATGACAACACATGTCTATGGTTAGGAAACTTAACCATCTTTGATTAACGAGCTAGTCAAGTAGAGGCATACTAGGGACACTCTGTTTTGTCTATGTATTCACACATGTACTAAGTTTCCGGTTAATACAATTCTAGCATGAATAATAAACATTTATCATGATATAAGGAAATATAAATAACAACTTTACTATTGCCTCTAGGGCATATTTCCTTCAAACATATAATCAGAATAAAATCAAACAATATGATTGAACCCGGTTGTTTTCCCCTTAGTAGCAACAATACAAATACGTGCCTGGCTATCCCTTCTGTCACGAGGTGAGGACACCGCAAGATTGAACTTACTACTATGCACCAGTTCCACTGAAGATGTACTCATCAACTTGGCCAAAGAAAACTCATAGATCGAAAAGCATTGCATAGCTATAACAATCACACATAATAAAGTTCAGAAAAGACTCAATTACTTTCAATGAATAATCTGATCATAAACCCACAATTCATCGGATCCCAACAAACACAGCGCAAAAGAAGATTACATCGAATAGAACTCTAAGGAGAACATTGTATTGAATATCAGAGAGAGAGAGAGATGTAGCTAATCACTATGGACACATAGGTCTGTGGTGAACAGATCACATATGATCGGAGGTGTAGTAAGGTTGATGTAGAAACCCTCCTTGATCGATTCCCCCTCCGGCAGAGGTACCGACGAAGGCCTCTAGATGGGATCGCGGAAGAACAGAGGCTTGTGGTGGCAGAGTAATTGTTTCGGGTCTTGCTCTGGTGGTTTTGGGATTTTAGGGAATTTATAGAAGTGGAATTAGGGCAAACGGAGTTACGAGGGGCCCACAAGCTTAGGTGGCGCCCCCTGGGTGCGCGCCGTGTGAGCTTGTGGCCCAGTTGTACATCTTCTGGCCTCCTCTTGATGCTTCTAGGGTCCCTTCTGGTCCAAAAAAATCACCATAAAGTTTCATCGCGTTTGGACTTTGTTTGATATTATTTTTGTGTGAAACCATAAAATAGGCAAAACCGGGAACTAGCACTGGGCACTAAGTTAATAGGTTAGTTCCAAAAATGCTATGAAATTACATATAAAGCGTACAAGATTGATAATATAATAGCATGAGACAATTAAAAATTATAGATACATTGGAGACGTATCAACTATGTTCACAAATCGAACTTTTTTGTACATATTCATTTGAGTATTCTAACCCCCCTCTGAATCTATTTGCTAGGGCTTCAAAGCCAAAAATGTCATATGCTGCACTTACACTCGTTGCTTCTAAGCCACCCTTACAGATGTGGGTGGTTAAGAATAAATCTTTTCGTCCAGGGTCGGGTTACCACACGAAATGCATTGGAATCTGAAGACAATGTTGAACACCTAAAACATCTTGTCAGACGCAAGATAAAATGTCCAAATAGTCTTACCATTTATTTCGTCCCTGGATTTCTTGATGCTCACACTGTCATATCCTCCAAGAAACCTACTTTACTTGAAAGTGTTTCTCGTATTATGTTTGTCACTCATAATTGTCTTGGTGAAACCTATCCCACTAAACTGTACTGTAGAATACATTTCCTAAAGTCACTGAGTGGATCTTGAACAGTGGCTGCACTACCCATATATGACTGGTGATCGAAGCTTACTTATGTACTCAACTCTACAACCTCCTACACAAAATCATATCACATTTGCTGATAAAGAGAAAAATAAGGTATTGGGTCCAGGTAGGGTTGCAATTTCAAAGGATCGACACATGGATAAAGTGATGCTTGTCGAATCCCTTGGATTCAACCTAATATCAGTCTCAATACTTTATGATCTTGATATGATTGTCATCTTTGACAAATTTGTTGCTTTGTCCTAATGATCTCTGACAAATCCAAAGTCTTTGAAGGTTTCGAAGAGATGTCCCATGTGTTCGGTTTGAAGTATTGTGTTTATTGCTCGTGTGAATGATGTTTAGCATCACAATGTTTCGATAAAGCTCCTAGGATTACACAATTCCGAACTCCGTTAGACATTGTGCATCAACAATCTCTTTTTCCTTTCTTTTTCTTTTTGAAAATATTGTTGTCCAATCCATTTCTGAAGCAGATTTATACAAAATATACATGTCGACCCATCTTGTCTCTTCTTTCTGCTTAACCTTGGACTCGACAAAAACACTGTAAGTAAAGCATTCACATTCAGTCTAGGGCCTCCTTTGGCGAATATCCATTTCGGCTCCTGAGCTCATCTGATCTCGGTAAATAGTAAAATTGAAATAAATACTATAAAAACTGATTATTTTTTTCCATGGAAGATATTTAGTGTGTGAGGTCCGCTCAAAATTTCAGTGCATTTGGACATCTTAGCAGCTCTCAACCAAAAAAAATTGCTCCCAAACAGTAAATTTTTTCACATACCCCAATTTTTTTTCTGAGGGCAGCTCGGATGCCCAAATGAGCTGAAATTTGACACAAACCTCATGCACTAACATATCTTCCATGTAAAAAAATTAGAATTTAAAAAAAATCTAGTATTTCTTTTGATTTTACTGTTCATGTGCAAGAGCAAACGAGCTCAGGAGCCATTTAGCCGCTCTCCTCCTTTGGTTCATATTCCCTCCATCCGGAAAAGCTTGTCCCAAGCTTGTCCCTCAAATGAATGTATCTAACACTAATTGGGTGCTAGATACATCCATTTGAGCGACAGGCTTTTCCGGAC
This sequence comes from Triticum aestivum, assembly GCF_018294505.1. Taxonomy (NCBI): domain Eukaryota; kingdom Viridiplantae; phylum Streptophyta; class Magnoliopsida; order Poales; family Poaceae; genus Triticum; species Triticum aestivum. The sequence continues at coordinate 188,559,014 of NC_057802.1, forward strand.
GGAGGGAGTACAATAGAAATATCGTAGGAATAGGAAATCATAGAAAGTGAGATGATGACATGTACCTCAATTGAAAGAGATGTCATTTGATGCCCAGGTAAGAATTTTTTCATTGAGTCTACACTAATATTTATTTTACTTTGAAATGTAAAGAATTGATTCCTATCCTAGATAGGAATAGGAATTCATTCCTACAAACAATTCCTTTAAATCAAAAAAGGAGGCCTAGGGCTGTTTCTACAGCTTTACATCACAAGATCCCTAGAGATGGATTTTGTGAAATTTAACACCTACAATCTCTTTGTAGGAATTGTCAATTCAACAGCAAAACTGGGTCTCAGAGAAAAGAGAAAACTCAGTTGCAACCCTCAAAAGGCAAAAATAATAATCATTCCGGCTACTATTTCCATCTTCAGATGCGATTCAAGTTCCATATGTAACTTGTTCTTGATTATCAATACCGAGGCACCAAACACACACAATCCACACTTTCAACATCTACTCACAAAGCACACTTCTACTAGAGTTCCATTTGAGTTAAAGAAAAAAACACAAGCGTCCACAAACTTCAAGATTATTCGCGGATAAAGCATCCTAAGCAGCATCTCATCCCCACTCTCTTCTATCAACAGAAGTCAGTATGACAGGTTAGATACTACCTAGTCAACTCCCATTGTCTTATGAGCAAAGTCACATATCATATATATACCAAGGGGGAGGCACGGCAAGGCCGCCACTAGTAGCCTCCCCTAGTTAAAGCACCAGCCCACTTCCGCAAAGGACAGGGCGTCGTTATATTCACGACGCCCATGCAAAGAACGTGCATATGGCCCGCCTCGTGACGGTCCAGTTGCCGCATCCATAGAAATGCCTTCCCTGCATCGGACCCGGTTTGCGTACAGTGTTCGGCCTGCTCGGCGCTCCGCAGAAGCAGACCTGTCCAGCGGCCTTGCCGGCATATGGGTGAGCATGGAGATGAGGTCCCAACATCTCCTTTGCCTTATGCTGCTGCAACAGGGTGAGGTCTGGAGAACGGTCAGGGGATGGGGATGGCTGGCACGTTATTGCCTGCGGGGCAGGTTGCTGCCACACAAGCGAGTTGGTGATGGAGAACTTGAATCCCCGGTGCATCAACAGCGCAAGGAGGCGAGCAGTATTGCGAGCGTCGTCAAGCCCACAGTGGGCACGACCCTCCCATGTCAGACCAGCCAACTGAACTGCATCCTTCAAGTTGCACCGAACACCCCCATAGACTTCCTGGAAAGGGACCTTCAAGTTGATCCACCTGATCAAATATTGTGAATATTAGAGTCAAGACCAGGATAACGTGTTCTCTCTAAATACACAACATAGGGACTTGACCTCAAAGGCTTAATACACGACCCATTTAATGAGATGGCAAATAAAAATACTAGCATATTACCATTTATAGAAGATTATTTACTGATTACCAATTTATCGTCATGCATGAGAAATCATATCCCTGGAAAAATCAGTTGCATATGGACAAAGACCCATTGATCCATTTAATCTAGCATATAAACAGCAAGTGACATAATAAATGAACACTGCATATATTTCAACTATTTCAAAATCTTTCCGAATAGCATATATCTTCTTCCATAGGACCAACATGGAACAATGGATTTTGAAAGGAAATCTAGGGTATTGCATCATCCCGTGCAAGCTTATTGCATTCCAAAGAAGCCCAGATAATTTATAAATTCATGATGGTGATAGCAGAACATTTAATATCCAAATGCCAGACAATATTAAATACTGAAAAACAAATAACAGTTTTTCTATGAGCAAAAAGAACAGGGCGACCTAAAACTCTTAAGCTATATTTGATTTACTTCATCGGTTAGATCAAAAGAGAATAAGAGCTACCTGGATTATTATTGATTTGAACAGTCTTAAGTGCACTGCTAAGCACCTCTAACTTGGTTTAGAATTGGCCTTCTCCATGGTCCATGATAGTGTTTGGTTGGGCTGGGGGTGAGAATGAGCATCCATGGGAGGATCAACTCCAAGCCCCCACCAAAGTTTTTTATTTGTCAAATCGTATCAACCTGTCCAGGACAGGAGTACAGCTGCATGTTGAACTATAAGATGCTCCGTACGACAAAGAGTGAAAACGAGCGTAGAGCGACACGGGAGGCAAACCCTAGCCGCGCCAAACCATCCCATCCCCCCCCCCCCCCCCCCTGCCACCGCCGGGTTAAGTCCGTGTGGCAGCGGCAGCGGCTCGGCATCTCCTCTCGCGCGAGAGGGCACCGGCATGTTGAGGTAGGGCCTCAGTGTGGTGGCCATGGCGAGGCAGCGTGCAGGAATCTCGCATCATGGCCACAGGGCAGCGGCTCCAGGCAGGTGGGTTGCGGTGTGACGCACGGTCGGTGCTCTACTATGGGGCGGTGAGCGGCGATTCAACCGACGCTTGATGCTGCGGTGAGCAGCGGCGGAGGCCCTGGGCATGTTAGACCGTGTGGCCGGAGGCGGTACGACCACAGATGGTGGTCTGCAACAAGCGCCCCCCTCCCCCCTCCTTGTTGTGTCCTCATCCTGGTAGCGCCTTCTGGTGGAGCATGTGGCCTCGGCCCTCTGCCTCCGGTTGGCGCACCTCCCAGCCCGGCATGGGCTTGCTGCGGGTTTGGTGCGGTCAGTTCGTGAGGCGTCGCCGTGTGGGCGGTGGATGTCAGGGTGGTGAAGGAGGATCTACAGGGAGTGGAGGTTTGTTGGATGTCGGGGTGGCAGCACCAGATTGTTGCAGTTTGTCAGGGTGGAGGTTTGTTGGACGTCGGGGTGGCAGCACCAGATTGGTGCAGTTTGTCAGGGTGTCGAAGGGTGCGCATAGTTCTTGAGGCACGCGTCCTTCGCTACCTGTGACGGGGCAGCCCAATCCCGCTCCTCTTTGCGGATTCATATCTTTCTCCAATGGTGGTGGCGCTCGCGGTTTGGTGGTCGGTGCTTGGTGAGGCATCTCCCTGCTACTCCCTGGGTGTGCCATGCTGGATCTGGCCTTGCTTCGTGGAGGGTGACGAGTTCTCATCAGTGTGGCAGATGTTTTCCTTCATGGGCTTCAGTTTGGCGTGTTGGTGTATTTGGTGCCGCGCATGTTCTCTGCCTCCATCGCATTGTCATCCGGTGGGGGCTTCATGCCCTTTGTATATGGTTTTCACCCGGTTTTCCCTAATTAACCAGGCAGCTCTCTTCTTCTATATGAAATGCTGGAACACCCCTATCCCTCTCGAGGTGTTACTCGCGAAAAAAGATACAATGAAATCTACAGAACCAGCCCGTACACCTTTGTTAACAGCATATGATTAGATACAGATTGCAATCAACTTCTTAATCAAAGTGTCAGTCAAACTGGCCTATTCCCATAGTACAAAAGCTACTAAACTTAATCCAATCTCATTTCGGGGCCTTCAAGCATCCGAAATAACACCACGGTAATTGACAATGAAGAAATAATAATAAATACCACACCAATAAATACCACATCCTCCTAACTTTTCAATGAGTATTTTGACTGGCAGACGGATAATAAAGATCTAAAGTTGGGAATATCACCAGGGAATCATGGCATGTGTGATTAGTGATGCATAAATGCTTATGGAAGACGATAATATAATCATATAAGAGCATGGTTAATAAGAGAGGCAGCAGCCGGCTCTATAGCCATGTTCATGTCATCTATAGTCTTCATACAGCCAAGACCATATAATAGGATAGCTATAAGTTGGCGGTTGGGTTGGATTTAACTATTAATATCTGCATGCTGGGATTGGGAGGAAAGGCAAAGCGCCAGTTTACAGCTAGCAGCTCGGGCTGCAAGCCAGCTGCTGTGCCTCGTGCCTTGCGTATAGGCGGGCGACTGCTCAAGCGCCCGCTCTGCTCTCTCTCCCCACTTCTCTCTCTTCCACCTAGGATTTTTATGACATGGCAGATCTTATAGCCTGCTGAGTAGGACTTATTATACTTGCTCTAAATAAGCAATCCAGAGAAGAATAGAAGAACATTACTATGCATTCACGCCATGGTATTTTCGACATGATTTTTTAAATAGGCCTATTAAAATGAAATGAGGGAGTACGTCACACTCACACACATGTTAAGTCAAAACAAAACATGGTACCAAAGCTATAGCCATATAGATGTGAGATATATGTTACCTGTTGAAATAAGGGGGCTTCCTGATTCTCTTGAACCTGCATTCTGATTCCAGCATCACACGGCAATCCCAGTTGGACCAGGTCACAACAGCGAAGTTCTTGTGCTTTATTCCTTTGTCCTCTAACCATTTATCATGCATGAGCAAGGCTTCACTTAGAGGTACACCTCTGTCCACCTAGACATGTATAAACAAAAACAGTATTACTGACCAAATACACAAGTCAAACTGTTGGTCATACATTGCAACACTCTCTTTAACAAGGGCAAAAGATGACTTCATCAAAGTGGCACTTTTCACATTGTAGATCATAAAACTATGTGCAAATGACAGGTTTACAAAACCATATATAGTTCTCTTTTGTTCTCTTTTGTGACATAGGGATTTTACTTAACAAATGTTGACTTTTGACAGCTCACGCCGTCATTCAAATTATAATTTACTAGAAATAAAAATAGAAGGTAAACTATGAACATCATCGGCTAACCTTATGCTTGCTAAGAAAGCTAATGTAATGTGACCAAAAGGTAATGTGCTAAGTTTCTCTCACAGAAGAGTAACTACGCTTCTATACAGTCCGTTTATCAGTGTCTAGTCAACTAATGCCCACATCTCACCATGAACACGCAGGCCAAGTGCCTAGTTATTTTCCCAACATTCGCATCAATGTTTTCTTTTTCGAGAAAACGCATGAGAGCGTGCATTCATTTCATTGAAAAGAGAGAGTTGTAGTTACATTCCTCCTAGGAGGCGAATACAGTTTTCGAATTAAGGGACATCCCATGTCTAGGGGTAATGGCTCTGAGCCCTAGTGCGCCCGCGCTTGCCCAAAGGGAGGCCTCTTCCTTGATCTTCGTTAGCAGGGCGTTCACCGATGGGCGCGCTCCGTTGAAGACGCAGTCGTTGCGGTGCTTCCATATCATCCAGGGGACGAGGAGGGTCATGGTACCCAGGCCCTTGCGCATGGGCGTTGGGGCGGATTGTCGTGCCGATTGCCACCAGTCCAGGAGTGAGGGCTCGTTGTCTGGCTGGGTACACGGGATCCGTAGCCAGCAGTGTCTCGTGCCAGGTCTGCCGGGCGAAGGGGCATGCGAGGATGAGGTGGTGCATGGTTTCAGGTGCCTTGTCGCAGAGGGGGCATCGTGCGGGGTGTTGCAGCCCGCGGCAAGCAAGGCGGTCTGCAGTCCAACATCTGTCGAGGTGAGCAAGCCAGTGGAAGAAACGGACGTGCGGCAGCGCCCAGTTTTTCCAAGTGAGCATCCAGGCATCGATGTTGGACACAGAAACAGAATATCTAAGAATTCCTTTTCAAAATGTTATATTATCTTATATCGTTGGATCTACAGATAATATCCATCCAAATTGCTTCGCTCTATAGATGGCTCAGGGAAGCTGTTTGCTCAAACAGTCAAAGGGCAGCATTGGCCATCACTCATTATCCACATTGTCCCATCAGCATTCAGTCTCTACCTCGAACTGTTGAGTAACAAACACCATGCCTTCTTTTTTTTTCTTTTTGCAAGGAGACACCATCTCTTTAGAATGTTCATAATAGCAAATGACATCTACATAAGGTCAAACAAAGGTCTGCAAAACCCGTAGTGCCCTGATGATACCAGTAGTTGTCCGCATTGGCTGTGCACATGACCCAAGGTCAGAGTTACTCACATGAAGCACCTATTAGACCATGATTATTAAGGTGATTGACCCTTTTGCCTGAGAGTAGCTAAAACCTTGGTATGGTACATTCTGTTTGTCTAATTTGGGATATTTCTTAAGGAAACCAATTTCATGAATCATCCCATAAAACCAGCTTTGATAGGTCGCATACACCACCATTCAGCACTCCTATATTAACTTAAGAACTACATGGACCAAAAGATATGAATACAACACATTGTTTCTATTGGTTATTTAGTTTACACCCTCATACTTTGCTGCCAGGACCTTGTTTGGTCTCAGGCCTATAAAATCAAGCAACTAGGCATCAACTGCAGTAGCCTTAATGGTTAATCCCAACTGATTAATGTACAGAAAGAGAAATGCAGAAAAAGGGAGACATGAGACTGCTTCACAACAGCGTAATCGGAGCTGTGGCCCGGCCCTGGTGTGTTGCCGCGGCACCCAGCTTTGGCCAGTGGCCACCATCATGCTAAATTTATGTAGCCAGACAAGTCGAAGGCCCATTGCTCCACTGAAAGGCCGGTGCCCCTTTCCAGCTCCAGCTGCCGCCAGATTGATCGTGGGGTTTGGCACTATTTTCTTGTTGGAGACAATTGGAACAGTATTGCTTGTGGATTCAGGTTCCTTTTTTCCCATGTAACCAACTGGATCCAGTATTGGTTGAGAAAGCTTTCATATTTTTTCCTTCGGAAAGAGTTTGAAAGTGTGATTTGCCAAAAGCAGGAAGTGAACTGCTCAGTTATACATTACAAAGTTGAAATTATGAATGCCAGAGATCACTTGGTATTATTATTAAATTATAAAATCCTAAGAAGCAAATTACTAAACACCAGATTAGAGAGAATAACTGAAGAAGAGTGATTCAGTGAATCTTTCCAAACTTAGCAATGAAACAAAGTTTGTATCGAACTCGCACTAGAAATCTAGCCGTGAGATCTAGGAAGCATGGGCAACCGACTAGACACTGATGATGATGTGACTACTTTGAAGGGCCTATGTCGGATAATGGTGGAATTGGCCAGTAAACGATGAGAAGAACAACTACTGCCACTGTGCCACATGTATGTACTATGGAAGTACAGAGTGCAAGCTGTATTTATCCTGGTTAGCATCTAGAATAAATATATATTTTGGCTTACGGAATATGCCCAATTGGATATGTAGCTTAGAATTTCATTTAAAAATCCATAGAAAATGTACAAACGAAGCTAGTTTCCATGTGTGTACATAATTGACACTAGCATGAAAGCACCTTTGGTTTCTGCAATATGCTCTATAATTATACTGCATACATGATTGCTTACTAAGTCAAGCTATTAACTAATGGAATCATGTTGAAAACTAATAAGTAATTGCTGACTATAATTATCAAACATATGAATATTCAAAAGCAAGAATAGCTCTAACCTGAATCTGTTGTATACCAGTAAGCTCCTTGCAGAAGTCAGTCAAATTTTGATGATATGCTGGTCGAACATATGTTTGAAAGGAAGCTTCTAATTGTCCCGTTGCACTGTTAACCAAGACAGATGGAAACTCAATGATCTCTTGTGGATGTGGGTTATTCTCCTTGTCACAGGTTGCTTCAAAGTCAATAACCACAAAATATTGAAATTCCTGAAGTTGTGCATCATGAGGGTAACCTTGAGGGAGCATCTTCAAGGGGAACTGAACTCTTCTCTCAATGGGGAAACAGGTATCCCTATTTATCTGATAAAACTGATTGTCAAATCCATAAGGTTGTGGCTGCCGCAGGATTTGGTAATCAGAATAAACATGCGGCCAGGCATAAAATTCCTGGCGGTAGAAGGGTCTGCTAAATCCTTGATTTGGGAGAGGAGATGCCCCCCATACTTTATCTGCTGCAATACTATCATTCTTTTTTTCATTATTCTCAGGAAATCCTTCAATGCCACCTCTATGTTCTTGAGGGTTATACTGAGAAATATTTGGCTTGAGACACCCTGGAGGTGCCTCGTTATTAACTTGCATTTCCTCTGCATTGATAAAAGTAGATAAGAATAAGATAGAACTAATATAGCAAGGTAAGACAGTACATGGAGTTAAGGAAAACAGTTAGCTTGCACATATAACATGGTAATTTTCAATGAACCTTTTAGGGACCAAAATGATACCGAGAACACCATATTTATTATAAGCAGATAATGGCTGAAGCAATTGGCTAGGCTCGAAGCAACATACAAATGTCACAATTAAAGACAGAATCAGAAAAGAAAGATGAAAACCTGATGGTCAATTGTAACGATGATTAGTTAGCAGCTATAGACATTCACTATCTAGAAAAGTGTTGCATGAATTTGTTCGGCGTGTACTCAAAATACAGTAGCTAGAGGTCTTTGGCAGAAGAAGTGAGAAATTTTATGTTTCAGTTGGTTCTATGTTCTTACACTTTTTTTTCCTATGACAAGTGGCGTGGAATTTAGGAGGAACAACCGAACAAGTAAATGAAACCAACTACAGGGGGCAGAGTAGCTAAACCAGCTTAACCGAAAACCCTTTAATAATAATAGCTCAAACGCAACACTCTTAACTCTGCCCATAAACAGATCTTACAGAAACATAAATATAGCAGCCTTTAACACTATCACCAGTGCATTAGCCTTTGCTACTCGTCAATTTATAGAACACACGCCTTTTGCTGCGGAGGAGGAGAAACGTAGTTGCTACCACGTGATGTCAGCCAAGGGCGGATTTCAGTTTACACTGGTCCGAACCAAACATGACTGCTGACAGAAACTACAAGCACTAACCAAATGCGCCATCCGTTTTTAGCAAAAAATCCACAGTAGCACGTAGCAGTGAGTAGCAAAATTCAACTGCGGATACGCCCCTGTGACCAGTACATGCCTAAAAAACTTGCTGACAGCCGAACAAGCACCACATCCAATGTTACCCAGAATTGCAACGGAGGCACACTGAATCCCCCGAAGGAGAGGGGTTTGGCCTAGTGCCCGTCGTCCCCACCAAAAATTGCCTCGAAAACCTCGGAAAAATCGCAGCTTTGCCCGCGCCGCCACTGGACAGTGGAGAAGAGGGAGGGAGGGAGATCAAGATCTAGAGGGAATGGAGGATCTGACCTGCGCGTTGGTGATCAATCATGGCCGTGGGCGTTAACACAGCGCTGCACCATCCGGATCAGAACTCCCCCCCGCGTCACACGACCTGATCGATCCCCCCCGGGAGAAAGAAAAAGAAAAAATAAGAGAAATCAGCAGATCAGCGCGCGCGACGGCGAGATCGAGCAAGAGAGATGAGAGGCGTGAATCCGGCTTTTGTCCGCGCACTCACGCACGTACGTACATGTGACTGCGAGAACCAGAGCGGGAGGGAAGAACAGAGCGGCCACCACCCGACGACCCACCCCCTCTCTCCTCTATACCCCTCCTCTCTGCCTATCCCAGCGACGGGTCGGACGGGGATCGGGTGCAACTGCCCAACAGCGCGTACGGGTCAGGGACCCAATGGTGCCGCGACACGCTGGTTTTGGGTCCTTTTCGCGCCTCCGGTATCGGCCGGCGGTATAGTTAGTGTGCCCAAGGGAAAACGCTGGAACGGCGTATCGGCGTCACCACCGTCCAGATCGGTGATTCATTTTATTTTATTTTATTGAGGGATTCATAGTATCATAGTACGATTGAAATTGGAGTTTGTTTTAGGTTTTCAAAAGTTGCTGACCTCGCAGGATTTGCAACTATTTCCAACTTCAAATATAAAGTGAATGTACAATCCCACCCTTACCCCCGAAAAAAGATAGACGCTTGCCTCTTATAGGACGCGTTTGGTAGGCTGCATATACCTCAGCCAAGCTCGTGCGGGAAAAAAATGTCCCGTTTGATTACCCGCATTCACTGTTGGGCCTGCATATCACGAATATTAAAGCACCTCTGGGCCTGCATCGAGAAACGCTGAAATCAACAGTTTTTGTGGAGCCAGGCACGCGCGGTGCAACCATAGGCATGTGTGTGTGGGCGGTTGCATGCGGATGCTATCCCGAGAAGTCACGTTGTTTCCTGACACGTCGTCATAAATTGCTCCCGCCTCCCTTCCTCACCGCTCTCTCCCCTCTTCCCCACTCACACCGGCAGCGGCGACCACCGGGGCTCTAGTGCGAATCGATCCAAGACGGCGGCAACCACCGGAGCGACTGCAGACCTCCACCAGAGCACATCGGCCATGGCGGTAAGTCCTCGTCCTCTATGTAGATTAACTGCTTTCGACTCGGGCTAGATTAGATTAGAGCACGCGATTGGAGAGTTAGGGAGGGGATTGAACACATCGGGGGTGGAGGATTGCCATCAATCGATTCTGCATCGACGGCTACTATGGTTCATAGGTTATTTTTCGATTACATCGGGGGCGGGAATTAGGATACAAACTTTCTTGTCCAGCCGCGGCGACCCTGGAGTCGCGTCGAGCGGTGGGGGCGTAGCCATTTTCTTTTCTTCCTCATCGTCTTCGTCAAGAACGATGGGTCTTGCACTGTCGCCTGCCGTCGGCGCCCTGGCCACCATCTGCACCTCGTCGTTGTCGGCCTCCAGCGACCCGACCATGGTGTGCTCGAACTTCTTGCGGTCACCGAGCGAGCACCCAAGGAAGAAGGTCCTCCATCCAATGCCCCGGGGAAAGGGTTGGGTTTGGAGTTGGAGTTCATGGCGAGGGAGATGTGGTGAACAGAGAGGTGGTGAAACAGAGGGGGTTTGAGTGCGGTGTTGGGTTAGTAGGGTGGGTTACTATAGGAGTGTTAGGCCAATATGAATGAATGCTGACCATTGAACTGCGTGTTGTTCAAAATGCAGGTGGATAAGGGCAAGGAGGTTGTGCCACCATTGGAGAAGGGCAAGGAGGTCGTGCCACCATTGGTCGAAGTGCCGGTGCAAGATCTCCCAAGAGCCAAGCGGAGGAACTATGGCCACTACCATCAGGAGTCAGGACCAAGGCACTTCTGCAAGGTTATCCTTGCTCCAAAGCTGGAGAGTCTGCCATTTCATCTGGACTTCACGAAGTACTTCCGCACCATCCCTACAGAGTTCAAGCTGACGAACACCGGTTGCGCATGGAGGGTGATAGTGAGGGTGATCGACGGCAGCATCACCCTTGATCAGGGTTTGGCCACCGTTCACCAGATCATGATCGGGTACATGCTAAAGTTCAAGCTGCTGACCCCCGACACGATGAAGGTGGTCGTCTTCAACGACGACGGCGTGGAGGTTTTCACCAAGTGCAAGGAGCACGACAACGCCTTCGCCGTGGCTGCCTGAGCTCATGTTGCCCCTTCCTTGTTGGTTCTTGGTTTAAGACTTGGGTTTCATTTAAAACTTGTCGTACTATGTTCGTTTAAACTTGTGATGTGTGGTTAAGACTTGTGTTTGTGCCTACGTTTGTTCTGTTGCTCTGGTTTTAGTCTTCATGTGTGCCTCTGGTAGCCTCACCACATCGTAGAGGAGGTTACCACACAATTGTGCCGTATGTAACCAAACAAGTGCACTTGCGTTTCCCCTTAAACAAGTCTGCAACCAAACAGTTGGCCTTCGGTTTCGGTACATGCAGGCTAGAGGGGATGAAAGCAACCAATCAACATGCATATGTTGGTTTTTTGCCTACATATGTGCTACCTCTTGAGCTTGCGTTGGTTTTCCCTTGAAGAGGAAAGGGTGATGTTGTAACACCCACGATGCGGCTATATCTCCCACGTGTCGAGGCACGACTTAGAGGCATAACCGCATTGTGGTTTTGTCGCAAGAAGGGTCATCTTCACACAATCCCATGTAATGAACAAGAATGGGATAACGAGAGTTGGCTTACAATCGCCACTTCACACAATACATAAATATTTCATACATCATCCAAAATCCACACATAGACCGGCTACGGTCAAAACCAAATGAAAATAAGATAACCCCAAATGCTAGATCCCCAATCGTCCCAACTGGGCTCCACTACTGATCATCAGGAAACGAAACATAGTAACGACCACGTTCCTCATCGAACTCCCACTTGAGCTCGGTTGCGTCATCTGCACTGGCATCGTCGGCACCTGCAACTGTTTTGGTAGAATCTGTGAGTCACAAGGACTCAGCAATCTCACACCCGCGAGATCAAGACTATTTAAGCTTATAGGAAAGGATGGTGTAAAGGTGGAGCTGCAGCAGGCACTAAGCATATATGGTGGCTAACATACGCAAATGAGAGCGAGAAGAGAAGCAACGCAACGGTCGCGAAGCTAGAAATGATCAAGAAGTGATCCTGAAGCTACTTACGTTCATGCATAACTCAAACTGTGTTCACTTCCCGGACTCCGCCGAGAAGAGACCATCACGGCTACGCACGCGGTTGATGTATTTTAATTGGGTCAAGTGACAAGTTCTGTACAACCGGACATTAACAAATTCCCATCTGCCTCATAACCGCGGGCACGGCTTTCGAAAGATAATACCCTGCAGGGGTGTCCCAACTTAGCCCATTATAAGCTCTCATGGTCAACGAAGGATAAACCTTCTCCCGGAACGACCCGATCAGTCTCGGAATCCCGGTTTACAAGACATTTCGACAATGGTAAAACAAGACCAACAAAGCGACCCAAATGTGCCGACAAATCCCGATAGGAGCTGCACATATCTCGTTCTCAGGGCACACCGGATGGGCAAGACGTCGGGTTGGCATAGACCCTGGTTGCCCAGGGGGCGCCGGACATCGCCCAGTTTGGGCCAGCACTCGAAGGAGCACTGGTCCGGGGGTTTAAATAAAGACGACCCTCGGGCTCGCGAAAACCCAAGGGAAAAGGCTTAGGTGGCAAATGGTAAAACAAAGGTTGGGCCTTGCTGGAGGAGTTTTATTCAAGGCGAACTGTCAAGGGGGTCCCATAAATCACCCAACCGCGTAAGGAACGCAAACTCAAGGAACATAATACCGGTATGACGGAAACTAGGGCGGCAAGAGTGGAACAAAACACCAGGCATAAGGCCGAGCCTTCCACCCTTTACCAAATATATAGATGTATTAATTAAATAAGAGATATTGTGATATTCCAAAATATCCATGTTCCAACATGGAACCAACTTCAACTTCACCTGCAACTAGCAACGCTATAAGAAGGGCTGAGCAAAAGCGGTAACTTAGCCAAACAACGGTTTGCTAGGAAAGGATGGTTAGAGGCTTGACATGGCAATATGGGAGGCATGATATAGCAAGTGGTAGGTAGCGCAGCATAGCAATAGAACGAACAACTAGCAAAGCGAAGATAGAAGTGATTTCGAGGGTATGGTCATCTTGCCTGCAAGGTTCTCAGAGTTGTCGAAAGCTTGATCCTCGTAAGCGTACTCAACAGGTTCCTCGTTCGCGAACTCGTCTCCGGGCTCTACCCACAACAAGAACACAAGCAACGGAACCACAATCATGTTGGGAATCGTAGCATAATTTTAAAATTTTCCTACGCTCACCAAGATCCATCTATGGAGTATACTAGCAACGAGGGGAAAGGAGTGCATCTACATACCCTTGTAGATCGCGAGCGGAAGCGTTCCAATGAACGTGGATGACGGAGTCGTACTCGCCGTGATCCAAATCACCGATGACCGAGTGCCGAACGGACGGCACCTCCGCGTTCAACACACGTACGGTGCAGCGACGTCTCCTCCTTCTTGATCCAGCAAGGGGGAAGGAGAGGTTGATCGAGATCCAGCAGCACGACGGCGTGGTGGTGGATGTAGCGGGACGCCGGCAGGGCTTCGCCGAGCTTCTACGAGAGAGAGAGGTGTAGCAGGGGAGGAGGGAGGCGCCCAAGGCTGTAATGCTACTGCCCTCCCCCCTTTATATAGGCCCCCTGGGAGGGGGGGGGGGCGCCGGCCAAGATCCATCTGATGGGGGGGGCGGCGGCCAGGGGGGTAACTTACCCCCCAAGTCAAGTGGGGCGCCCCCCCACCCTAGGGTTTCCACCCCTAGGCGCAGGGGGAGGCCCATGGGGGGCTCCCCAGCCCACTAAGGGCTGGTTGCCCTCCCACTTCAGCCCATGGGGCCCTCCGGGATAGGTGGCCCCACCCAGTGGACCCCCGGGACCCTTCCGGTGGTCCCGGTACAATACCGATAACCCCCAAAACCTTCCCGGTGGCCGAAACGCGACTTCCTATATATAATTCTTCACCTCCGGACCATTCCGGAACTCCTCGTGACGTCCGGGATCTCATCCGGGACTCCGAACAACTTTCGGGTTTCCGCATACACATATCTCTACAACCCTAGCGTCACCGAACCTTAAGTGTGTAGACCCTACGGGTTCGGGAGACATGCAGACATGACCGAGACGCCTCTTCGGTCAATAACCAACAACGGGATCTGGATAGCCATGTTGGCTCCCACATGTTCCACGATGATCTCATCGAATGAACCACGATGTCGAGGATTCAAATCAATCCCGTATACAATTCCCTTTGTCCATCGGTATGTTACTTGCCCGAGATTCGATCGTCGGTATCCCAATACCTTGTTCAATCTCGTCACCGGCAAGTCTCTTTACTCGTACCGCAATGCATGATCCCGTGACTAACGCCTTAGTCACATAGAGCTCATTATGATGATGCATTACCGAGTGGGCCCAGAGATACCTCTCCGTCACACGGAGTGACAAATCCCAGTCTCGATCCGTGCCAAACCAACAGACACTTTCGGAGATACCCGTAGTGCACCTTTATAGTCACCCAGTTACGTTGTGACGTTTGGCACACCCAAAGCACCCCTACAGTATCCGGGAGTTGCACGATCTCATGGTCTAAGGAAAAGATACTTGACATTGGAAAAGCTCTAGCAAACGAAACTACACGATCTTTTATGCTATGCTTAGGATTGGGTCTTGTCCATCACATCATTCTCCTAATGATGTGATCCCGTTATCAATGACATCCAATGTCCATAGTCAGGAAACCATGACTATCTGTTGATCAACGAGCTAGTCTACTAGAGGCTAACTAGGGACACGTTGTGGTCTATGTATTCACACATGTATTACGATTTCCGGATAACACAATTATAGCATGAACAATAGACAATTACCATGAACAAAGAAATATAATAATAACCATTTATTATTGCCTCTAGGGCATATTTCCAGCAGTCTCCCACTTGCACTAGAGTCAATAATCTAGTTACATTGTGATGAATCAAACACCCATTGCGTCCTGGTGTTGATCATGTTTTGCCCTGGGGAGAGGTTTAGTCAACGGATCTGCTACATTCAGGTCTGTATGTACTTTACAAATATCTATGTCTCCATTTTGAACACTTTCACGAATGGAGTTGAAGCGACGCTTGATATGCCTGGTCTTCCTGTGAAACCTGGGCTCCTTCGCAAGGGCAATAGATCCAGTGTTGTCACAGAAGAGAGTCATCGGGCCCGACGCATTGGGAATCACCCCTATGTCGGTAATGAACTCCTTCATCCAGACTGCTTCCTGTGCTGCCTCCGAGGCTGCCATGTACTCCGCTTCACATGTAGATCCCGCCACGACGCTTTGCTTGCAACTGCACCAGCTTACTGCTCCTCCATTCAAAATATACACGTATCCGGTTTGTGACTTCGAGTCATCCAGATCTGTGTCGAAGCTAGCGTCGACGTAACCCTTTACGACGAGCTCTTCGTCACCTCCATAAACGAGAAACATATCCTTAGTCCTCTTCAGGTACTTCAGGATATTCTTGACCGCTGTCCAGTGTTCCATGCCGGGATTACTTTGGTACCTTCCTACCAAACTTACGGCAAGGTTTACATCAGGTCTGGTACACAGCATGGCATACATAATAGACCCTATGGCCGAGGCATAGGGGATGACACTCATCTGTTCTCTATCTTCTGCCGTGGTCGGGCATTGAGCCGTGCTCAATTGCACACCTTGCAATACAGGCAAGAACCCCTTCTTGGACTGATCCATATTGAACTTCTTCAATATCTTGTCAAGGTATGTACTCTGTGAAAGACCAATGAGACGTCTTGATCTATCTCTATAGATCTTGATGCCCAATATATAAGCAGCTTCTCCAAGGTCCTTCATTGAAAAACACTTATTCAAATAGGCCTTTATACTTTCCAAGAATTCTATATCATTTCCCATCAATAGTATGTCATCCACATATAATAAGAGAAATGCTACAGAGCTCCCACTCACTTTCTTGTAAACACAGGCTTCTCCATAAGTCTGTGTAAACCCAAACGGATTGATCATCTCATCAAAGCGAATGTTCCAACTCCGAGATGCTTGCACCAGCCCATAGATTGAGCGCTAGAGCTTGCATACTTTGTTAGCATTCTTAGGATCAACAAAACCTTCCGGCTGCATAATATACAACTCCTCCTTAAGGAAGCCGTTAAGGAATGCCGTTTTGACGTCCATCTGCCATATCTCATAATCATAGTATGCGGCAATTGCTAACATGATTTGGACGGACTTCAGCTTCGCTACGGGTGAGAAAGTCTCATCGTAGTCAACCCCTTGAACTTGTCGATAACCCTTAGCGACAAGTCGAGCTTTGTAGATGGTCACATTACCATCCGCGTCCGTCTTCTTCTTAAAGATCCATTTGTTTTCTATGGCTCGCCGATCATCGGGCAAGTCAGTCAAAGTCCATACTTCGTTTTCATACATGGATCCTATCTCAGATTTCATGGCTTCTAGCCATTTGTCGGAATCCGGGCCCGCCATCGCTTCTTCATAGTTCGAAGGTTCACCGTTGTCCAACAGTAGATTTCCAGGACAGGGTTGCCGTACCACTCTGGTGCGGAACGTGTCCTTGTGGACCTACGAAGTTCAGTAGTAACTTGATCCGAAGTTTCATGATCATCATCATTAACTTCCTCCCCAGTCGGTGTAGGCACCACATGAACATCTTCCCGCGCTGCGCTACTTTCCGGTTCGGAAGGGGTGACTATCACCTCATCAAGTTCCACTCTCCTCCCACTCAATTCTTTCGAGAGAAACTCCTTCTCCAGAAAGGACCCGTTCTTAGCAACGAAGATCTTGCCTTCGGATCTGAGGTAGAAGGTATACCCAATAGTTTCCTTAGGGTATCCTATGAAGACGCATTTTTCCGACTTGGGTTCGAGCTTTTCAGGTTGAAGTTTCTTGACATAAGCATCGCATCCCCAAACTTTTAGAAACGACAGCTTAGGTTTCTTCCCAAACCATAATTCATACGGTGTCGTCTCAACGGATTTCGACGGAGCCCTATTTAAAGTGAATGCGGCAGTCTCTAAAGCATAGCCCCAAAATGAGAGCGGTAAATCGGTAAGAGACATCATAGATCGCACCATATCCAATAGAGTGCGATTACGACGTTCGGACACACCATTTCTCTGAGGTGTTCCAGGCGGCGTGAGTTGTGAAACTATTCCACATTTCCTTAAGTGTGCACCAAATTCGTGACTTAAATATTCTCCACCACGATCTGATCGTAAGAATTTTATTCTCCTGTCACGTTGATTCTCAACCTCACTCTGAAATTCCTTGAACTTTTCAAAGGTTTCAGACTTGTGTTTCATTAGGTAGACATACCCATATCTACTTAAGTCATCAGTGAGAGTGAGAACATAACGATATCCTCCGCGAGCCTCAACACTCATTGGACCGCACACATTGGTATGTATGATTTCCAATAAGTTGGTTGCTCGCTCCATTGTTCCGGAGAACGGAGTCTTGGTCATCTTACCCATGAGGCATGGTTCGCACGTGTCAAATGATTCGTAATCAAGAGACTCCAAAAGTCCATCTGCATGGAGCTTCTTCATGCGCTTGACACCAATGTGACTAAGGCGGCAGTGCCACAAGTATGTGGGACTATCGTTATCAACTTTACATCTTTTGGTATTCACACTATGAACATGTGTAACATCACGTTCGAGATTCATCAAGAATAAACCATTAACCAGCGGGGCATGACCATAAAACATATCTCTCAAATAAATAGAACAACCATTATTCTCAGATTTAAATGAGTACCCATCTCGAATTAAACGAGATCCAGGTACAATGTTCATGCTCAAAGCTGGCACTAAATAACAATTATTGAGGTTTAAAACTAATCCCGTAGGTAGATGCAGAGGTAGCGTGCCGACGGCGATCACATCGACCTTGGAACCATTCCCGACGCGCATCGTCACCTCGTCCTTCGCCAGTCTCCGTTTATTCCGTAGTTCCTGTTTTGAGTTACAAATATGAGCAACCGCACCGGTATCAAATACCCAGGAGCTACTACGAGTACTGGTAAGGTACACATCAATTACATGTATATCACATATACCTTTGGTGTTGCCGGCCTTCTTGTCCGCTAAGTATTTGGGGCAGTTCCGCTTCCAGTGACCACTTCCCTTGCAATAAAAGCACTTAGACTCGGGCTTGGGTCCATTCTTTGACTTCTTCCCAGTAACTGGCTTACCGGGCGCGGCAACTCCCTTGCCGTCCTTCTTGAAGTTCTTCTTACCCTTGCCCTTCTTGAACTTAGTGGTTTTATTCACCATCAACACTTGATGTTCTTTTCTGATCTCCACCTCCGCTGATTTCAGCATTGAATATATCTCAGGAATGGTCTTTTCCATCCCCTGCATATTGAAGTTCATCACAAAGCTCTTGTAGCTTGGTGGAAGCGACTGAAGGATTCTGTCAATGATCGCGTCATCCGGGAGATTAACTCCCAGCTGAGTCAAGCGGTTGTGCAACCCAGACATTCTGAGTATGTGCTCACTTACAGAACTATTTTCCTCCATTTTACAGCTGAAGAACTCGTCGGAGACTTCATATCTCTCGACCCGGGCATGAGCTTGAAAAACCAGTTTCAGCTCCTCGAACATCTCATATGCTCCATGTTTCTCAAAACGCTTTTGGAGACCCGGTTCTAAGCTGTAAAGCATGCCGCACTGAACGAGGGAGTAATCATCAGCACGCTGCTGCCAAGCGTTCATAACGTCTTGGTTCTCTGGGATTGGTGCATCAGCTAGCGGTGCTTCTAAGACATAAGCTTTTTTTTGGCTACTATGAGGATGATCCTCAGGTTCCGGACCCAGTCCGTATAGTTGCTGCCATCATCTTTCAGCTTGGTTTTCTCTAGGAACGCGTTGAAATTGAGGACAACGTTGGCCATTAGATCTATAAGACATAGTGTAAAGATTTTAGACTAAGTTCATGATAATTAAGTTCATCTAACGAACTCCCACTCAGATAGACATCCCTCTAGTCATCTAAGTGAAATATGATCCGAGTTAACTAGGTCGTGTCCGATCATCACGTGAGACGGACTAGTCAAGATCGGTGAACATCTCCATGTTGATCGTATCTTCTATACGACTCATGCTCGACCTTTCGGTCCTCCGTGTTCCGAGGCCATGTCTGTACATGCTAGGCTCGTCAAGTCAACCTAAGTGTATTGCGTGTGTTCCGAGGCCATGTCTGTACATGCTAGGCTCGTCAACACCCGTTGTATTCGAACGTTAGAATCTATCACACCCGATCATCACGTGGTGCTTCGAAACAACGAACCTTCGCAACGGTGCACAGTTAGGGGGAACACTTTTCTTGAAATTATCATAAGGGATCGTCTTACTTACTACCGTCGTTCTAAGCAAATAAGATGCAAAAACATGATAAACATCACATGCAATCAAATAGTGACATGATATGGCCAATATCATTATGCTCCTTTGATCTCCATCTTCGGGGCACCATGATCATCTTCGTCACCGGCATGACACCATGATCTCCATCATCATGATCTCCATCATTGTGTCTTCATGAAGTCGTCACGCCAACGATTGCTTCTACTTCTATGGCTAACGCGTTTAGCAACATAAGTAAAGTAATTTACATGGCGTTATTAATGACACGCAGGTCATACAAAATAATAAAGACAACTCCTATGGCTCCTGCCGGTTGTCATACTCATCGACATGCAAGTCGTGATTCCTATTACAAGAATATGATCAATCTCATACATCAGATATATCATTCATCACATCTTCTGGCCATATCACATCACATAGCACTTGCTGCAAAAACAAGTTAGACGTCCTCTAATTGTTGTTGCAAGTTTTTACGTGGTTTGTAGGTTTCTAGCAAGAACGTTTTCTTACCTATGTATGACCACAACGTGATTTGCCAATTTCTATTTACCCTTCATAAGGACCCTTTTCATCGAATCCGTTCCGACTAAAGTAGGAGAGACAGACACCCGCTAGCCACCTTATGCAACTAGTGCATGTCAGTCGGTGGAACCTGTCTCACGTAAGCGTACGTGTAAGGTCGGTCCGGGCCACTTCATCCTAAATTGCCGCCGAAACAAGAAACGACTAGTAGCGGCAAGAAGAATTGGCAACATCAACGCCCACAACTTCTTTGTGTTCTACTCGTGCATAGTAACTACGCATAGGCCTGGCTCATGATGCCACTGTTGGGAATCGTAGCATAATTTTAAAATTTTCCTACGCTCACCAAGATCCATCTATGGAGTATACTAGCAACGAGGGGAAAGGAGTGCATCTACATACCCTTGTAGATCGCGAGCGGAAGCGTTCCAATGAACGTGGATGACGGAGTCGTACTCGCCGTGATCCAAATCACCGATGACCGAGTGCCGAACGGACGGCACCTCCGCGTTCAACACACGTACGGTGCAGCGACGTCTCCTCCTTCTTGATCCAGCAAGGGGGAAGGAGAGGTTGATGGAGATCCAGCAGCACGACGGCGTGGTGGTGGATGTAGCGGGACGCCGGCAGGGCTTCGCCGAGCTTCTACGAGAGAGAGAGGTGTAGCAGGGGAGGAGGGAGGCGCCCAAGGCTGTAATGCTACTGCCCTCCTCCCCCCTTTATATAGGCCCCCTGGGAGGGGGGGGGCGCCGGCCAAGATCCCATCTGGATGGGGGGGCGGCGGCCAGGGGGGTAACTTACCCCCCAAGTCAAGTGGGGCGCCCCCCCACCCTAGGGTTTCCAACCCTAGGCGCAGGGGGAGGCCCATGGGGGGCGCCCCAGCCCACTAAGGGCTGGTTGCCCTCCCACTTCAGCCCATGGGGCCCTCCGGGATAGGTGGCCCCACCCGGTGGACCCCCGGGACCCTTCCGGTGGTCCCGGTACAATACCGATAACCCCCGAAACTTTCCCGGTGGCCGAAACTGGACTTCCTATATATAATTCTTCACCTCCGGACCATTCCGGAACTCCTCGTGACGTCCGGGATCTCATCCGGGACTCCGAACAACTTTCGGGTTTCCGCATACACATATCTCTACAACCCTAGCGTCACCGAACCTTAAGTGTGTAGACCCTACGGGTTCGGGAGACATGCAGACATGACCGAGACGCCTCTCCGGTCAATAACCAACAGCGGGATCTGGATACCCATGTTGGCTCCCACATGTTCCACGATGATCTCATCGGATGAACCACGATGTCGAGGATTCAATCAATCCCGTATACAATTCCCTTTGTCAATCGGTATGTTACTTGCCCGAGATTCGATCGTCGGTATCCCAATACCTTGTTCAATCTCGTTACCGGCAAGTCTCTTTACTCGTACCGCAATGCATGATCCCGTGACTAACGCCTTAGTCACATAGAGCTCATTATGATGATGCATTACCGAGTGGGCCCAGAGATACCTCTCCGTCACACGGAGTGACAAATCCCAGTCTCGATCCGTGCCAACCCAACAGACACTTTCGGAGATACCCGTAGTGCACCTTTATAGTCACCCAGTTACGTTGTGACGTTTGGCACACCCAAAGCACCCCTACGGTATCCGGGAGTTGCACGATCTCATGGTCTAAGGAAAAGATACTTGACATTGGAAAAGCTCTAGCAAACGAAACTACACGATCTTTTATGCTATGCTTAGGATTGGGTCTTGTCCATCACATCATTCTCCTAATGATGTGATCCCGTTATCAATGACATCCAATGTCCATAGTCAGGAAACCATGACTATCTGTTGATCAACGAGCTAGTCAACTAGAGGCTTACTAGGGACACGTTGTGGTCTATGTATTCACACATGTATTACGATTTCCGGATAACACAATTATAGCATGAACAATAGACAATTACCATGAACAAAGAAATATAATAATAACCATTTATTATTGCCTCTAGGGCATATTTCCAACAAATCAATCACGGGAAATGCACAAGCAACATGATGCAATACATGAATGATATGCGAGATATGATATGCGATGCATATGCGTGCTCCGGAAGAAAAATGGTGAACAAGGCAGTAACTTGGCAACCCAAGCATGCCACTGGAAAAATGAGATGATTTCGGTCGAAATCGAGATACAGATCACCGAAAACGGATGCACGGTTTGCAAAAGGCAAGCAAAACAAGAATGACACGATTCTGCGATTAACAGCATGATAGCACTTAGAATGCAACAAGTAACAATGCTACAATACCCCATCATAGCAACAAAGCATATGGCAGTAATCTACAGGAGATTCTTGACAAAAGATGAACACTGAGCTACGGCTAGATCACACCACAGCAGGTTCAAACAAGCATGGCAAAAGTGCAAAAGATATCAGGTTCACAGACTTGGTGAAATTACTAGACATGGCTGAAACAGCATCAGGTAGCAATGTTCAGAGCAAGCAATCAACATGCTACAGGAACTTAACATAGCAAAACAAGGCATGACATGAATCTACTAAATGCATAGAACAAAAGTCCCTTACTGACCATCAGCCAAACAGGATCAGAAGATATGATGGCAGCCATGTAAACATAGCAAGTTTCGTTAACAGGTTTCAGACTTAGCAGAAAACAGAGCATGGCAGAAACAAACATTATGAGGGCATCTTGGTGAGCTTGATTCACTCATCACAAAGAAATGCATGGCAAAGCAAGCATACCTACAGCAAGATGGCATGTTTATGAAGCTAACCATGGCAAGAGCAAGATCATAGAATGTATGAAAAAATTACAACAACCTTGGCAATATTGAATAACACGTAAACAATCTGCCAGGAACATTTTATAGCAAAAATAGAGCAAGATTGAGTCATGCTAGGGCACACCATAATTGCAAATAGGGGCATGGATGGATAGAGCACAACTATATCTACAAAGCATCCTTACTTAACATCACCAAAAGGAGCATGGATCTCTCTGTAGACACATGGATACATGGTAACAAAATAACAGCAGACAAAGACTTCGTAAAATTACGAAGTCTCTGAAAACAGAAACATCACGAAGCCTAGTTTGCATGCTTGTGCTAGTCACCACAGAGATCACAAAAATACATAGCATACACCTCTGTAAATATGGCATGGCATACATCAAAACACATGTAGAGCTCATGCCCATAAGATGCACATATCAAATGCAACAAAAATAACAAATCCTCATGTTCTGATAAGTAACAGCAGGTAACAGCATATAGCACTCTTGCATCAGAGTTTTGGGCATCATAATGGACACGAATGAACATGGCACAATGGAACAAAATGAAGAGCATCTCGTAACGAACATTTCAATATATTACACGCACAAAACGGAGCTATATGTAGAGAGCTATGATGCAATGAACAGTGCAAGATAATGTAAAAATCTTAGGACTTCAGAGAAAAACGGGGAGGGGAAGAAGTCAACCCTAGTACTAGATCGGATCGGGCCGGCCTAGGGTTCGAACTCGCCGGTGGTGGAGGCGACGGTCGGCGTGGAGAGGAGGGCGACGGCGAGGGAGAGGAGCCACTGGGGTTCGGGGAGGCACCGGAGGGGCGAGGCGCGGCGGAGGGCGGCGCGCGGGGCGGTGGCCTCGGGTGCCCACAGGGCGGCGGCGGACGGCGACCCCGGGCGGCACCGGTGATGAGGCGGCGATGGCGGCGGAGGGCGGCGGCGCGCGCGGGCGGGGTGGAGGCGCGGGCGCGCGGGCGCTGCGGGAGGAGGCGCGGGCCGGGAGGGCGGCGTACGGGCCCGGGCCGGCGGCGCAGGGAACGGAGCGGGGACACGTGGCGCGCTGTGAATGGCGCGGGGCGGCGGCGCTGTTCGTCCGGCCGGCGGCGGACGTGTCCGGCGGTGCGGGGCGATTTGATCTAGGGTTTTTGCCCGAATTTCTGAGGGGGGAGGTATTTTATAGGTAGAGGGAGCTAGGAGACTCCAAATGGAGCACGGTTTTCGCCCACACGATCGTGATCGAACGACCGAGAGCATGGAGGTGACTTAGAGGGGTTTTGGGCTGTTTGGAGGGGTTTTTTGCTGTAACACACAAAAGGACTTTGCGGTTACCCGGTTAACCGTTGAAGCATCAAACGACCTCCAAATGGAACGAAACTTGACAGGTGGTCTACCGGTGGTATACCAAGGCCACTTGGCAAACCTCGGTCCATTCCGAGAATGTTTAACACCTGCTCACGAAAAGAAACAAGAGGGGTGCGCCGGTGCATGTGGGAGTGCCGGATTGCAAAACGGACAACGGGGAAAATGCTCGGATGCATGAGATGAACACGTATGCAAAAGAGATGCACATGATGACATGATATGATATACATGACATGAACAAAATGCAAAACGAAAAACAAAACCTGACCACGGAGGGAATATCATAACACATAGCCGAAAATGGCAAAAGTTGGAGTTACAAATATGGAAAGTTACATCCGGGGTGTTACAGATGTAGCAAAGTAGCGTAAGTATTTCCCTTAGTTTTTGAGAACCAAGGTATCAATCCAGTAGGAGACTACACGCAAGTCGCCTCGTACCTACACAAACAAATAAGAACCTTGCAACCAACGCAATAAAGGGGTTGTCAATCCCTTCACGGCCACTTGTAAAAGTGAGATCTGGTAGAGATAGTAAGATAAATATTTTTAGTACTTTTATGATAAAGATTGAAAGTAAAGAGTGCAAAGTAAAAATAGATTGGAAACTTATATGATGGAAAATAGACCCGGGGGCCATAGGTTTCACTAGTGGCTTCTCTCAAGATAGCATAATTATTACGATGGGTGAACAAATTACTGTCGAGCAATTGATAGAAAAGTGCATAATTATGAGAATATCTAGGCATGATCATGTATATAGGCATCACGTCCGCGACAAGTAGACCGAAACGATTATGCATCTACTACTATTACTCCACACATCGACCGCTATCCAGCATGCATCTAGAGTATTAAGTTCATAAGAATAGAGTAACGCATTAGGCAAGATGACATGATGTAGTGGGATAAACTCAAGCAATATGATATAAACCCCATCTTTTTATCCTCGATGGCAACAATACAATATGTGCCTCGCTGCCCCTGCTGTCACTGGGAAAGGACACCGCAAGATTGAACCCAAAGCTAAGCACTTCTCCCATTGCAAGAAATATCAATCTAGTAGGCCGAACCAAACTGATAATTCGAAGAGACTTGCAAAGATAACAAATCATACATAAAAGAATTCAGAGGAGATTCAAATATTATTCATAGATAATCTTGATCATAAACTCACAATTCATCGGATCTCAAAAAACACAGCGCAAAAAGAATTACATCGAATAGATCTCCAAGAGAATCGAGGAGAACTTTGTATTGAGATCCAAAGAGAGAGAAGAAGCCATCTAGCTAATAACTATGGACCCGAAGGTCTGTGGTAAACTACTCACACATCATCGGAGAGGCTATGGTGTTGATGTAGAAGCCCTCCGTGATCGATTCCCCCTCCGGCGGAGCGCCGGAAAAGACCCCAAGATGGGACCTCACGGGTACAGAAGGTCGCGGCGGTGGAAATAGGTGCTACTTTGAAGCACAAGTGTGGCAAAAGGATAGTAACATTGTCCCTTCTCTCTTTTTCTCTCATTTTTTTTATTTTTTTTCTTATTTGGGCCTTTTTCTCTCTTTTTTTATGGCCTCTTTTTTCTCTTTTTTTCTTTTCGTCCGGAGTCTCATCCCGACTTGTGGGGGAATCATAGTCTCCATCATCCTTTCCTCACTTGGGACAATGCTCTAATAATGATGATCATCACACTTTTATTTACTTACAACTCAATACTTAAAACAAAATATGACTCTATGTGAATGCCTCCGGCAGTGTACCGGGATATGCAATGAATCAAGAGTGACATGTATGAAAGAATTATAAAGGTGGCTTTGCCACAAATACGATGTCCACAACATGATCATGCAAAGCAATATGACAATGATGAAGCGTGTCATAATAAACGGAATGGTGGTAAGTTGCATGGCAATATATCTCGGAATGGCTATGGAAATGCCATAATAGGTAGGCATGGTGGCTGTTTAGAGGAAGGTATATGGTGGTTGTATAATACCGGCGAAAGGTGCGCGGTATTAGAGAGGCTAGCAATGGTGGAAGGGTGAGAGTGCGTATAATCCATGGACTCAACATTAGTCATAAAGAACTCACATACTTATTGCAAAAATATATTAGTTATCAAAACGAAGTACTACGCGCATGCTCCTAGGGGGATAGATTGGTAGGAAAAGACCATCGCTCGTCCCCGACCGCCACTGATACGTCTCCAACGTATCTATAATTTTTTATTGTTCCATGCTATTATATATTATGTTTTGGATATTTAATGGGATTTATTATACACTTTTATATTATTTTTGGGACTAACCTATTAACCGGAGGCCCAGCCCAAATTGCTGTTTTTTTGCCTATTTCAGTGTTTCGAAGGAAAAGAATATCAAACGGAGTCCAAACGGAATGAAACCTTCGGGAACGTGATTTTCTGAACAAACGTGATCCAGAGGACTTGGAGTGGACGTCAAGCAACCAACGAGGAAGCCACGAGGCAGGGGGCACGCCTACCCCCTGGGCGCGCCCTCCACCCTCGTGGGCCCCTCGTGGCTCCACCGACCTACTTCTTCCTCCTATATATACCTACATACCCCCAAACCATCAGCAGAGGAGCCAAAACCCTATTTCCACCGCCGCAATCTTCTGTACCCATGAGATCCCATCTTGGGGCCTTTTCTGGCGCTCCGCCGGAGGGGGCATTGATCACGGAGGGCTTCTACATCAACACCATAGCCTCTCCGATAATGTGTGAGTAGTTTACCTCAGACCTTCGGGTCCACAGTTATTAGCTAGATGGCTTGTTCTCTCTCTTTGGATCTCAATACAAAGTTCTCCTCGATCTTCTTGGAGATCTATTCGATGTAATTTTCTTTTGTGGTGTGTTTGTCGAGATCTGATGAATTGTGGGTTTATGATCAAGATTACCTATGAACAATATTTGAATCTTCTCTGAATTCTTTTATGTATGATTGGTTATCTTTGTAAGTCTCTTCAAATTATCAGTTTGGTTTGGCCTACTAGATTGATCTTTCTTGCAATGGGAGAAGTGCTTAGCTTTGGGTTCAATCTTGCGGTGCTCGATCCCAGTGACAGTAGGGGAAACAACACGTATTGTATTGTTGCCATCGAGGATAAGAAGATGGGTTTTATATCATATTGCATGAGTTTATCCCTCTACATCATGTCATCTTGCTTAAAGCGTTACTCTATTCGTATGAACTTAATACTCTAGATGCATGCTGGATAGCGGTCGATGTGTGGAGTAATAGTAGTAGATGCAGGCAGGAGTCGGTCTACTTGTCACGAACGTGATGCCTATATACATGATCATACCTAGATATTCTCATAACTATGTTCAATTATATCAATTGCTTGACAGTAATTTGTTCGCCCACCGTAATACTTATGCTATCTTGAGAGAAGCCACTAGTGAAACCTATGGCCCCCGAGTCTATTCTCTATCATATTAATCTACTGTTATTTCTATTACCGTTTATTTTGCTTTCTTTACTTTTAGTCTTTATCATAAAAATACCCAAAAATATTATCTTATCATCTCTATCAGATCTCACTTTTGCAAGTGGCCGTGAAGGGATTGACAACCCCTTTATCGCGTTGGTTGCAAGGTTCTTATTTGTTTGTGTAGGTGCGTGGGACTTGAGCATGGTCTCCTACTGGATTGATACCTTGGTTCTCAAAAACTGAGGGAAATACTTACGCTACTTTACTGCGTCACCCTTTCCTCTTCAAGGGAAAACCAACGCAGTGCTCAAGAGGTAGCAAGAAGGATTTCTGGCGCCGTTGCCGGGGAGTCTACGCACAAGTCAAGACATACCAAGTACCCATCACAAACTCTTATCCCTCGCATTACATTATTTGCCATTTGCCTCTCGTTTTCCTCTCGCCCACTTCACCCTTGCCGTTTTATTTGCCCTATCTTTCCGTTTGCCTCTTTTTCGCATGCTTCTTGTTTGCTCGTGTGTTGATTGCTTGCTTGTCATGATGGCTCAAGACAATACTAAATTGTGTGACTTTACCAATACCAACAATAATGATTTTCTTAGCACTCCGATTGCTCCTCTTACCAAAGCTAAATCTTGTGAAATTAATGCTGTTTTGCTGAATCTTGTCATGAAAGATCAATTTGCCGGCCTTCCTAGTGAAGATGCCGCTACCCATCTAAATAGCTTTGTTGATTTGTGCGATATGCAAAAGAAGAAAGATGTGGACAATGATATTGTTAAATTGAAGCTATTTCCCTTTTCGCTTAGAGATTGTGTTAAAACTTGGTTTTCGTCTTTGCCTAAAAATAGTATTGATTCTTGGAATAAGTGCAAAGATGCTTTTATCTCTAAGTATTTTCCTCCCGCTTGGAAGGTAAAGTGAGTCCATCAACTCCAACGGCATCACTGAGTGAAGGACCACGACCTAAGGCTCCTTACTCGTTGTCTGAAAAGTCTGCAACATGATACGTTGCAGCCCGAAAATGGGTCAGCACATGGAATATGCTGGCAATGTAACACAAGAGAGTAATGAACAGAATAAAGCTATCACTACATGCATATATGGCTGGTGGAGGCTGTATGGTTAATATGTTTTGCGAAAAGCCAATTTTTTCCTACAACAAAGGAATAAATTTTATTTAACTATCATGGTGGTTGTTAAACATTGAGAAGGTTCACCCAACTCAATCCCAATTAAGCATCATCATTAAACCTAATCAAATTATATGAAGAGTGATGAGATCCACATGATAATCCAAGAACTAGATACTCAAGACGTCCATAACCGGGGACACGGCTAACCATGATTAGTTTGTACACTCTGCAGAGGTTTGTGCACTTTTCCCCACAAGACTCGATCTCCTCCGTTTGATTTCTCGCACTACATGATGTTTGAGAAACGGATGACCGAGACACAGTCTTTCCGAAGAGGTCCCTTTAACCGATAGATAGGCATGTACACCTACAATCCCCTACATCTGCTAGCCCATCATGGAAAAGTTTCCCACAACTTACTCAACTATGCCAGAGCCCATAACGGCATGTGGCTGCACATGGAAGTTTCTAGCATGAATAATCTTATGATCCCTTTGAGCCTGGGTGGCAGTCCATAGGAGAATCACACGGTACCCCGGGATTTCCAAAAATACAGGCAATCACTGGAATTCCCCAGGTGCCTCAATCCACCCAGATGTGTATTAAAGTTGCCACCTTAAGTTAACCATTAATTAACAATACTCACATCTGTCATGAATACACTAAAACCCAATCCACGTCTACGAGCATAGCATAGCAGTATAAGCAACGTAGAAGTAACTCCCAAGGTTTGATAATAAACAGGTGAATAGGTACTACCTCATCTACTTCCCAAACCCACAATTTAAATCAGATCCTAACCATGCAATTGTTTGAGGATTGATCTAATGCAATAAAACTGGGTAGTAAAGGGGTATGATCAAAGTGTTACTTGCCTTGCTGATGATCCGCGAAACCTAGAGACTTGTAGTAGCACGCTTCACACTCCGGGTACACTATCGCGAACAAACAAGCATACAATAATCAATCAAGCAAGGGCACGGGTAAAACTCAAATAAGAGATCTAACCAGAAAGTTCAACTTAAGAACTCTGGTTTGCAAAAAGAATCAAATCAAACGAAGCAACAAAACTCAAACGGCGAAAGAAACAAGCTTCGTTTACTAATCTGTACTAAAGTCAAATTTTACAGTGGCAAAATCTTGTTTAAGTTGGTTAAACAGAAAGAGGGTTTTGAGACGTAACTCTAGGCGCTTGAATCGCCTGATTCCGATAAACGAGCGAAAAGTTAAACTAAAACGAAAATCGAATCAGAAATCGCAATCGAAAATAATCGCGGAAAATCCGAGAAAAAGAAAAACTGACGAACAGGCTAACGAACGAACGTTCGCTGTCTGCGGCTAAACGGTGAAAACCGTTCGTTAAAACGAACGTACGAACGGGCATTCGCTAAATAACTAAACCGAAAAAAACGAACCGATCTAATCGGAAAAAACGAATCTAGGTTTTCTAAAAAAACCGAACGGTTAACCGAAAAAAATAAAATGGAGACGAACGGCGGCGGCTACCTCCGGCGGCGGTCCGGCGAGGCGGGGCGGCTCCGGCGGGCGGCGGTGGCGGCGGGCAGCGGCTAGGGTTAGGGTTTGGGCGCGGGCGCGGGTGGGCTGGCGGCTGGGCCTTTGGGGCGGCTCGGGGCAGCGGCTTATAAAGCCCCCCGGGCGGAGTCCCGCTCGGGTACGGCCCAGAGTCGGTTTCTCTTTTTTTTTTAAAATAATTCCGACATGCAGAAAAAGAAAGAAAATAAGTACTAAACGGACTCCAAAAATCCCGAAATAAATTTTCCCCGTCCTCTAAAAATAGGCCGGACAAGGTGAACATTTATTTGTGCCTAAAATGCAATTTTGAAAAATGCATATTTTTCCTAATTCAAATAAAATAGCGATAAAACTCCGAATAAAAATCTTATTTGATTTTAATATTAAATCTCCAATAGTTCTTTATTTTGAGGACGTCATTTTATCCTCTTTCTTTTATGTTCATAAAAGAAATATTCAAAGAGAAAATAATTAAAATCAAACGATCCTATTTTCAAAATTCGAGAAAAACACGAATATGAAAATAATGAAATCCCCAACTCTCTCCGCGGGTCCTTGAGTTGCGTAGAATTTCTAGGATCAAACAAAAATGCAAATAAAATATGATATGCAATGATGATCTAATGTATAACATTCCAAATTGAAAATTTGGGATGTTACAAACCTACCCCCCTTAAGATGAATCTCGCCCTCGAGATTCGGGTTGGCTAGAAAATAGGTGAGAGTGATCCTTCCGTAGGTCTTCCTCTCGTTCCCAGGTGGCTTCATCTTCAGTATGGTGACTCCACTGAACTTTGCAGAACTTGATTACTTTACTGCATGTGACACGGCTGGAAAAATCAAGAATCTTAACTGGCTTCTCCTCGTATGTCAAATCGCTATCCAACTGTATCGCTTCCAGCAGCACTGTATCTCTCAGAGGAATATCAGCCATCTCTGCGTGGCACTTCTTCAACTGAGAAACGTGGAACACATCGTGAACTCCGGACAATCCTTCGAGTAATTTGTGACGCCCCTAATTTGACCGTACACTAATCATGCACGCAAATGTGTACGATCAAGATCAGGGACTCACGGGAAGATATCACAACACAACTCTAAAACATAAATAAGTCATACAAGCATCATAATACAAGCCAGGGGCCTCGAGGGCTCGAATACAAGTGCTCGATCACAGACGAGTCAGCGGAAGCAACAATATCTGAGTACAGACGTAAGTTAAACAAGTTTGCCTTAAGAAGGCTAGCACAAACTGGGATACAGATCGAACGAGGCACAGGCCTCCTGCCTGGGATCCTCCTAACTACTCCTGGTCGTCGTCAGCGGGCTGCACGTAGTAGTAGGCACCTCCAGTGTCGTAGGTGTCATCGTCGACGATGGCGTCTGGCTCCTGGACTCCAGCATCTGGTTGCGACAACCAGATAGAAAGGAAAAGGGGAAAAGAGGGAGAGAAGCAACCGTGAGTACTCATCCAAAGTACTCGCAAGCAAGGAGCTACACTACATATGCATGGGTATATGTGTAAAGGGGCATATCAGTGGACTGAACTGCAGAATGCCAGAATAAAAGGGGGATAGCTAGTCCTGTCGAAGACTACGCTTCTGGCCATCTCCATCTTGCAGCATGTAGAAGAGAGTAGATTGAAGTCCTCCAAGTAGCATCGCATAGCAATAGTCCTGCCTGGCGATCCCCTCCTCGTCGCCCTGTTAGAGAGCGATCACCGGGTTGTATCTGGCACTTGGAAGGGTGTATTTTGTTCAGTATCCGGTTCTAGTTGTCATAAGGTCAAGGTACAACTCCGGGTCGTCCTTTTACCGAGGGACACGGCTATTCGAATAGATAAACTTCCCTGCAGGGGTGCACCACATAACCCAACATGCTCGATCCCATTTGGCCGGACACACTTTTCTGGGTCATGCCCGGCCTCGGAAGATCAACACGTCGCAGCCCCACCTAAGCACAACAGAGAGGTCAGCACGCCGGTCTAAATCCTATGCGCGCAGGGGTCTGGGCCCATCGCCCATTGCACACCTGCATGTTGCGAACGCGGCCGGAAGCAGACCTAGCCTAGTGGCGTTCCAGTCCAATCCGGCGTGCGCCACTCAGTCGCTGACGTCACGAAGGCTTCGGCTGATACCACGATGCCGGGATACCCATAACTACTCCCGCGTAGATGGTTAGTGCGTATAGACCAAATGGCCAGACTCAGATCAAATACCAAGAACTCGTTATGCGTGTTATGTCGAAGTAACCGCGGACGCCGTCCAGGGCCAGGCCCCCTCTCGCCTAGGTGGTCTCAACCTGCCCTGTCGCTCCGCCACAAAGATCCACTTGCGGGTACTCCTACGAGCCGACCCGACTTTAGTCACCACAGGTGTCATGTATATAGTATAAAGTATATACCCGTGATCACCGCCCAAGTGATCACGGCCCGATAGTATAGCACAACAGACGGACAAGAATGTAGGGCCACTGATGGAAAACTAGCATCCTATACTAAGCATGTAGGATTGCAGGTAAAGGTAACATCAGTAGAAGCAAGGACAGGCTATGCATCAGGATAGGATTACGGAAAGCAGTAACATGCTACACTACTCTAATGCAAGCAGTATAGAGAAGAATAGGCGATATCTCGTGATCAAGGGGGGGGAGCTTGCCTGGTTGCTCTGGCAAGTAGGAGGGGTCGTCAACTCCGTAGTCGAACTGGGCAGCAGCAGTGTCGGTCTCGTAGTCTACCGGAGAGAAGAGGGGGAAGAAACAGTAAATACAATGCAAACATAAGCATGACGATGCGTGACATGACAATGAGCAGTGCTAGGTGTGTCCTAACGCGACAGTAGGTGGTACCGGCGAAGGGGGGGAACATCCGGGAAAGTATTCCCGCTGTTTCGCGTTTTCGGACAGACAGACCGGAGGGGAAAGTTGCGAGTTCGATAGGTTAGGGATGTGTGGTGGACGAACGGGCTGCGTATCCGGATTCGTCTCGTCGTTCTGAGCAACTTTCATGTACAAAGTATTTCCATCCGAGTTACGGATTAAAAGATATGATTTTCAAAAGAATTTATTAATTTCTGGAATTTAATTAATTATTTAATTTAATTCGAAATTTGGATTTATGACATCAGCATGATGTCATGCTGACGTCAGCAGCCAACGTTGACCGTTGACCTGGTCAACCTGACAGGTGGGTCCCACCTGTTAGGGCTGTTAGCTAATTAACTACTGTTTAATTAAATTAACTAACTAATTAGATTAATTTAAACAGGATTAATTAACTTAATTAATTAATTAAATTTTTATTTATTTATTTATTTATTGTTATTAATTAATTTATTATTATTATTATTATTATTTTTTAATCATTTTTTCATTTTTTTCCGTTCTTTGGGCGCGGGGGCCCACCTGTCTGTGGCCCAAGGGGGTTCGGGCCCAGGGGCAGTGGCTCAGGGGGCGAGGCCCCACCTGGCAGTGGCCCAGGGGCCACAGGCGGGCGCGGGCGCGGTGCGCGTGTGCGGCGCGGCGACGGGCGGTGGGCGTGGGCGACGGGCGCCCGTAGCCTGCCCGGGGCAGGGCGGGGCCGTGGCCATGGACGAGGCCGCCGGCGCCCACGACGCCGGCCAGGAGGGGCGGCGGAGGGCCGCGCGCGGCGCGGGGGTGGAGGTAGTGGCGGGGCTGGCCGGAGCGGGGCCGCGGACCAGAGGGGGACTGGCCGTGGCCGAGCCAGACGGCCGGGACGAGGCACGGGCGCCAGGGCGCGGGGGAGGTCGACGCGGCCGCGGGTCGAGCAGTGCGTGGGCGCGAGGGGCCAGCGGTGAGCGGGCGGGGGGCAGCGTCGCGAGGTCGGGCGCAGGTGGGGCGCGGGCGCGCGCGTGGTCGAGCGGGCTCGGCCGGGGCCGCGGTGGCCGCGAGCGGGAGCCCGAGCGGCGGCGGCTGCGCTAGCAGCAGAGGCGGCGAGCAAGGCGGGGAGGGAAAGAGAGGCCGGGGTTGGCCTCACCGCGGCGTGTAGGGAACGGGGCAGTGGTGGGACGAGGTGGGGGACGGGGACGACGGCGACGTGGGAGCAGGCCGGTGGGGGGAGGAAGCAGGCCGGCGGAGGAGCTCCGGCGAGGCGGCGTGGTCTCCTGGCGACGACGGGCGACGGCGTCGGTGGCCTCCTCCTCTCGATCCCGATCCAATCGGGGGAGAGGGGGGAGGAGATATTTCGGGGGGGGGGGAGTGTCGGTGGAGTGGGTGGGGGTGAGGGGATAAGGAGGGGTGGGTGGTCGGCTGGGCCTGGCGGTTGGCCCAGGGTCCAGTGTGGGGGGGGGCTCCTTTTCCTTTTTTCCTATTTGTTTTCTCTTTTGTATTTTCCTTTTATTTATTTATTTATTTTCTTTTCTGTTTTATTTCAATTTAAATTATTTAGGCATTTTATAAAAATGTGTTTACTACACCATATTTACTTATGCAAAATATGGCATCTCCCGAACATTTTGTTTTAAATTTTGAAAAACTTTTATTGTTGACACTAATTGAATTTAAATTATGAAACGGTTTTGGATCATCGCACGGTTAACACCAGTAACCGAGGTGACGTGGCATGATTAGCGGGGAATTACTGTAGCTTGATTACCCGGGCGTTACATAATTCCAACTTGTAAGCAACTTCTCCCATACATTCCAA
The DNA here is from genome assembly GCF_018294505.1 of Triticum aestivum. NCBI lineage: Eukaryota > Viridiplantae > Streptophyta > Magnoliopsida > Poales > Poaceae > Triticum > Triticum aestivum. The sequence continues at coordinate 188,593,958 of NC_057802.1, forward strand.
AACTTTGTATGGTCCCACAAAATGTGGTGCTAATTTTCCCTTAACTCCAAAGCACTTCACTCCTCGAAGTGGGGATACACGAAGATACACTTTGTCTCCAACTTCGTAAACTGTCTCCTTGCGTTTAGAATCCGCATAACTCTTCTGCCTGGACTGGGCTACCTTGAGTCTTTCGCGAATCAACTTAACCTTCTCTTCAGACTCTTTAATCAAATCTGGTCCAAACAACTGTTGGTCTCCAACTTCGTCCCACAACAACGGTGTTCTGCACCTCCTTCCGTACAGTGCTTCGAAAGGGGCCATCTTCAAACTGGCTTGATAACTGTTGTTATAAGAGAACTCTGCATACGGCAAATTATCATCCCAACTAGATCCATAATCTAGTGCACAAGCTCTCAACATGTCCTCCGGAATCTGATTGACTCTCTTAGTCTGTCCATCTATCTACAGGTGAAAAGCTGTACTGAACTCTAGCCTGGTTCCCAAAGTTTCATGCAACTGATTCCAAAACTTTGAAGTAAACTGGGTTCCTCTATCTGATACAATGGTCCTCGGAACTCCATGTAGACATACGATCCTGGTCATGTATATCTTTGCCAACTTAGCACTGGTGTAAGTGGTCTTCACTGGGATGAAATGAGCTACTTTCTTCACACGATCGACTACAACCCATATCGAGTCATAGCCTGAACGAGTCCTGGGTAATCCCGTGATAAAGTCCACGCCTAGTTTATCCCACTTCCATTCGGGTATCAGCAATGGTTGTAGCAATCCTGCTGGCTTCTGATGCTCTGCCTTCACTCTCTGACATACATCACAAACAGCTACATACTCTGCAATATCCTTCTTCATTCCGGTCCACCAGAAACTATCCTTCAAATCCAGATACATCTTGGTATTTCCTGGGTGAATCGAATATGGCGAATCATGGGCCTCTTGCAGAATCAACTTCCTGATCTCCTGATCATTTGGCACATATACGCGGTCCTCAAACCATAAGGTATCGTGCTCATCCTCATGAAATCCTTTAGCTTTTCCTTTGCTCATTCTTTCCTTTATCTCGGCAATCTCCTTGTCAGTCTTCTGAGCTTCTATGATCTTATCCATCAAAGTAGATTGAATCTCCAAAGCTGCTACATAATCTCTCGGAACTATCTCCAAACATAGCTCGCGAAGGTCTTCTGCCAACTCCTTGGGTAATTCTCCGGTCATGAGTGTATTGACATGACTTTTGCGGCTCAACGCATCGGCTACTACGTTAGCCTTTCCGGGATGATAATGTAATCTCATATCATAATCCTTAATGAGCTCCAACCATCTCCTCTGCCTGAGATTCAACTCCTTCTGCGTGAAGATATACTTCAAACTCTTGTGATCCGTGTATACCTCACAATGGTTTCCGATGAGAAAATGTCTCCATGTCTTCAACACATGCACTACGGCTGCTAACTCCAACTCATGCGTAGCATAATTTAACTCATGGGGTTTAAGCTGTCGTGAGGCATATGAAACAACTCTTCGCTCCTGCATAAGTACGGCTCCAAGTCCTCGACGAGAAGCATCGCAATACACTTCGTAATCCTTGTGTTGATCTGGCAGAATCAACACTGGTGATGTAACCAAGCGTCTCTTCAACTCCTGAAAACTGGCCTCACATTCCTCAGTCCATTTGAACTTGGTGTCCTTCTTTAACAACTCCGTCATGGGCTTCGCAATCTTTGAGAAATTTTCAATGAACCTCCGGTAGTATCCTGCGAGTCCAAGAAAACTCCAGATCTCTCCAACTGTCGTGGGTGACTCCCGATTTGTCACAGTGACAACCTTGGTGGGGTCTACCGCTATTCCTTCTCCGGATATAACATGTTCAAGAAATCCAACTTCCTTCAGCCAAAACTCACACTTGCTGAACTTGGCGTATAACTGATGTTCTTTGAGCTTCCCAAGTACTAAACGCAAGTGCTCTTTATGTTCTTCTTCATTCTTAGAGTAGACCAGAATATCATCAACGAACACCATGACAAACTTATCCAAAAACTCCATAAACACCTTGTTCATCATGTTCATAAAATAGGCAGGTGCGTTAGTCAGGCCAAATGACATAACGGTATACTCATATAGCCTGTACCTCATGGTAAAAGTTGTCTTAGGTATATCCTGCTCTCGATTCTTCAGCTGGTGATACCCTGATCGCATATCAATCTTGGAAAACACCTTAGCTCCTTGCAGCTGGTCAAACAAATCATTGATCATCGGCAGTGGGTACTTGTTCTTGATCGTCACTTCATTCAATCCTCGATAATCAACAACCATACTTAACGATCCATCCTTCTTCTCCACTAGAAGTACTGGGGATCCCCAAGGTGACGAACTTGGGCGGATATAACCTTTATCCAGTAACTCCTTAATCTGCTTCTTAATTTCCTCCGAATCCTTTGTGGGCATTCTGTACGGTCTCTTAGATATTGGCCCTGTGCCTGGCAAAAGCTCAATCAAAAACTCAATGTCTCTATCCGGTGGCATGGCTGGCAACTCTTCTGGGAATACATCCGGAAAATGCTTCACCACTGGTACTTCCTCCTGTAGAACTCCTGATAAGGAATTTACTTGAGTCCTATTCGGCACATGCCGGGATACATACTTGATCCTTCTTCCTTTTGGGGTGGTGAGCAAAATTGTCTTACTGGCGCAATCGATGTTTCCTCCATACATCGATAGCCAATCCATACCCAGAATCACATCCAAACCTTGCGATTCCGAAACTATCAGATCTGAGGGGAAAACATGCCTACCTATGGTCAATGGCATCTGAAGACATCCTTGGCTTGCCATATACTCTGCTCCTGGCAAGCTTACTAACAAAGGTGTACTAAGAACTTTGGTGGGCAATTTATACTTATCCACAAATCCCCTTGATATGTATGAATGCGATGCACCAGTATCAAAAAGAACAACTGCAGTAAATGACTTAACCAAAAACTTACCTATTACTGCATCTGGTTGAGCTTCAACCTCCTCCACGTTAACGTGGTTCACTTGTCCCCTGTTGAAAGGGTTGGGCTTCTTCCCAGAGCTTCCATTGTCGTTTCCATTCTTAGCTTCAGGACATTCATTGGCGTAATGTCCGGTCTTCTGACACTTGTAGCAAGTAACGTGGCTTAGACCTTTCTTGGCGGGTGTTGGCGGGTTGGAACAATTCTGTTCGCTGCTTCCTCCATTACCATTCCCGTTCTTGGAGCCACCATGGTTGTGCGAACTTCCTCCATTATGAGTGTGGCCTCCATGGTTATGGACAAGTCCTCCCGAGTTTGGGGTGAAACGGGGTCTCTGCTGAGCTCCAGAATTATACTTCCCTTGTCCATACTTCCTCTTGCGGCTGTCAATCTGCTGCTGCTTCCCTTCAAGCATGAGAGCTCTATCCACCAACTCCTGGTAGTTATTGAAATTTGCCACCATATACTGCATGCTCAGCTCATCATTTAGTCCTTCCAGAAACTTCTCCTTCTTAGCTGCATCTGTAGCGACGTCATCCGGGGCATAACGTGCTAGCTTACTAAAGTCATCCACATACTGGCCAACAGTGTGCCCTCCTTGGCGTAAGTTGCGAAACTCACGCTGCTTCATGGCCATAGCTCCTGCTGATACATGGGCAGTGCGAAAAGCTTGCTAGAACTGGTCCCATGTCACAGTGTCAATGGGGTAAGTGACTATGAAATTCTCCCACCATGATGTTGCGGGTCCATCAAGCTGATGTGCGGCAAAACACACTCTCTCCACATCTGTGCATCCTACAGTAGTCAACTCCCTTTCAATCTTGCGGAGCCAATCATCTGCAACAATCGGCTCGGTGCTACTGGAGAACACCGGTAGATTTAGCCTAAGAAAACGGGCTAAGTGATCAACTGGTGGTGGTGGTGGGTTGTTGTTGTTGTTCCCCTGATTCTGATTCTGGACTAGTATCTGCATCAATGCATTCTGCTGCTGGATCAACTGAGTGAGCTCTGGTCGGAAAGCAAATCCATTGTCGCGTCTCGGAGGCATCTGCTGGGTTTAGAAAAGATGAGAAAACAGAGTAGAATGAGGTCTAGGGGGAAAACACTAACCATATGCACATGAGACAAACACAAACATATCACTCAATCAAATCAAACAAGGGCATACAATCGGTCTAGAACTATCGTTACAAAAGTTCTTGGACTATACTATATACATGGGGAAATACTACTACTGATATGGTGGTCGACTAGAAAAATTGATCGGTCGAAGACTCCATGATATCTGCTCCAGCTTCATCAACATAGTCATCATCGCTATCGTCACGGTCCGAGTCAGTGTCGTCAATGATGATGTAGTTCTCCGGGCAAGTGGAACTGTCATCTTCTCCTCCTGGCGCGGGGTCTCCCATGAAAACTCCTAGCTTCCTTGTCAGGCCGTCATTCTTCTCCACTAGTACGACGATTTCCTCCATATAATCTTTGCGAGTAGCCTTGAGTTCTTCCTCCAGTTTCGTGATCCCTGTCATCGCCTTCTTCAAATCTGTCATGCCCGCGCACATCTGGTTCTCCTGGCGTCGAATGTGCTGGTTTAACTCCTGGATGAAAGCGGCAATCGATCTATCCTTCCTGGTGCTGATCATCTCCCATTGCTCATCTCGGCGCCCACAAATCTGATAGATTGTATCCTTGAGATCATTGTGGTAAACTTCTCCAATGCATCCCATGGTGATGTGGGCTGCCATACTCTTTCCTAGACTCCAGGTTGGTGCATCAAAAGAAAACTCCATGGGCTCAGTGATTGGCGTGAATGTCCTTCCTGGAATTTGAACTTGAATCATCCAGCGCTCCTCTTTTGGTAAAGTGGCGTTGTAAGTCCCGGTGAAGCTTGGTATTCCGATGTTCAGGTACCTAGTAACTTCCTTCAAGTGGCGTCCAAAAGGGGTGTCTTCATCCGGTTGCACGAACTTGATCCTTGCATCCGTCATCCTAAAGAGTAGAAAATGGAGAGGAGTTAGAAATGAGAAGAGAGTAGTGATCTAGGGCTTTAGCTTAGTGGTCGTGTCCTACAGTCAGCGTGTGCTCTAATACCATCTTGTAGCGACCAGACCTCAAACAGTCTGATCTCTGTGCATCAGTGTCATCCCTGGATTGGTAATGCTGACACGCACAGTACTTGAAGGATTTATAACAAAGTAGCAATCACACACTTATTACAACGAATGTCTCAAAAGAGAACTTATTACAATAAATATGGCTTAAGGCCATCTAATACGATAACAGTAGAAGGCTTGGAAGATAAAGTGAGTCCATCAACTCCAACGGCATCACTGAGTGAAAGACCACGACCTAAGGCTCCTTACTCATCGTCTGAAAAGTCTGCAACATGATACGTTGCAGCCCGAAAATGGGTCAACACATGGAATATGCTGGCAATGTAACACAAGAGAGTAATGAACAGAATAAAGCTATCACTACATGCATATATGGCTGGTGGAGGCTGTATGGTTAATATGTTTTGCGAAAAGCCAATTTTTCCCTACAACAAAGGAATAAATTTTATTTAACTATCATGGTGGTTGTTAAACATTGAGAAGGTTCACCCAACTCAATCCCAATTAAGCATCATCATTAAACCCAATCAAATTATATTAAGAGTAATGAGATCCACATGATAATCCAAGAACTAGATACTCAAGACGTCCATAACCGGGGACACGGCTAACCATGATTAGTTTATACACTCTGCAGAGGTTTGTGCACTTTTCCCCACAAGACTCGATCTCCTCCGTTTGATTTCTCGCACTACATGATGTTTGAGAAACGGATGACCGAGACACAGTCTTTCCGAAGAGGTCCCTTTAACCGATAGATAGACCTGTACACCTGCAATCCCCTACATCTGCTAGCCCATCATGGAAAAGTTTCCCACAACTTACTCAACTATGCCAGAGCCCATAATGGCATGTGGCTGCACATGGAAGTTTCTAGCATGAATAATCTTATGATCTCTTTGAGCCTGGGTGGCAGTCCATAGGAGAATCACACGGTAGCCCGGGATTTCCAAAAATACGGGCAATCACTGGAATTCCCCATGTGCCTCAATCCACCCAGATGTGTATTAAAGTTGCCACCTTAAGTTAACCATTAATTAACAATACTCACATCTGTCATGAATACACTCAAACCCAATCCACGTCTATGAGCATAGCATAGCAGTATAAGCAACGTAGAAGTAACTCCCAAGGTTTGATAATAAACAGGTGAATAGGTACTACCTCATCTACTTCCCAAACCCACAATTTAAATCAGATCCTAACCATGCAATTGTTTGAGGATTGATCTAATGCAATAAAACTGGGTAGTAAAGGGGTATGATCAAAGTGTTACTTGCCTTGCTGATGATCCGCGAAACCTAGAGACTCGTAGTAGCACGCTTCACACTCCGGGTACTCTATCGCAAACAAACAAGCATACAATAAGCAATCAAGCAAGGGCACGGGTAAAACTCAAATAAGAGATCTAACCAGAAAGTTCAACTTAAGAACTCCGGTTTGCAAAAAGAATCAAATCAAACGAAGCAACAAAACTCAAACGGCGAAAGAAACAAGCTTCGTTTACTAATCTGGACTAAAGTCAAATTTTACAGTGGCAAAATCTTGTTTAAGTTGGTTAAACAGAAAGAGGGTTTCGAGACGAAACTCTAGGCGCTTGAATCGCCTGATTCCGATAAACGAGCGAAAAGTTAAACTAAAACGAAAATCGGATCAGAAATCGCGATCGAAAATAATCGCGGAAAATCCGAGAAAAAGAAAAACTGACGAACAGGCTAACGAACGAACGTTCGCTGTCTGCAGCTAAACGGTGAAAACCGTTCGTTAAAACGAACGTACGAATGGGCGTTCGCTAAATAACTAAACCGAAAAAACCGAACCGATCTAATCTAAAAAAATGAATCTAGGTTTTCTAAAAAAACGAATGGTTAACCAAAAAAATAAAACGGAGATGAACGGCGGCGGCGGCGGCTACCTCCGGCGGCGGTCCGGCGAGGCGGGGCGGCTCCGGCGGGCGGCGGTGGCGGCGCGGGGGGCGGCTAGGGTTAGGGTTTGGGCGCGGGCGCGGGTGGGCTGGCGGCTGGGCCTTTGGGGCGGCTCGGGGCGGCGGCTTATAAAGCCCCCCCCCCCCGCCCGGCGGAGTCCCGCTCGGGTACGGCCCGAAGTCGGTTTCTCTTTTTTTTAAATAATTTCAACGTGTAGAAAAAGAAAGAAAGTACTAAACGGACTCCAAAAGTTCCGAAATAAATTTTCCCCGTCCTCTAAAAATAGGCCGGACAAGGTGAACATTTATTTGGGCCTAAAATGCAATTTTGAGAAACGCATATTTTTCCTAATTCAAATAAAATAGCGATAAAACTCTGAATAAAAATCTTATTTGATTTTAATATTAAATCTCCAATATTTCTTTATTTTGAGGATGTCATTTTATTCTCTCTCTTTTATTTTCATAAAAGAAATATTCGAAGAGAAAATAATTAAAATCAAACGATCCTATTTTCAAAATTCGAGAAAAACTCGAATATGAAAATAATGAAATCCCCAACTCTCTCCGCGGGTCCTTGAGTTGCGTAGAATTTCTAGGATCAAACAAAAATGCAAATAAAATATGATATGCAATGATGATCTAATGTATAACATTCCAAATTGAAAATTTGGGATGTTACAGCAATCTTATGAAGAAAAACTTGAGTTGGAAGTTTCTATCCCTAGAAAACTTTATGATGAGTGGGAACCTACAATAAAAATCAAAATTAAAGATCATGAATGCTATGCTTTGTGTGATTTGGGTGCTAGTGTTTCCACGATTCCAAAAACTTTGTGTGATTTGCTAAGTTTCCGTGAATTTGATGATTGTTCTTTAAACTTGCACCTTGCGGATTCCACTATCAAGAAACCTATGGGAAGAATTAATGATGTTCTTATTGTTGCAAATAGGAATTATGTGCCCGTAGATTTTTTATTGTTCTTGATATAGATTGCAATCCTTCATGTCCTATTATTCTTGGTAGACCTATCCTTAGAACGATTGGTGCAATTATTGATATGAAGGAAGGGAATATTAGATTCCAATTTCCGTTAAGGAAAGGCATGTAACACTTCCCTAAAAAGAATATTAAATTACCTTATGAATCTATTATGAGAGCCACTTATGGATTGCCTACCAAAGATGGCAATACCTAGATCTATCATCGCTTTTATGCCTAGCTAGGGGCGTTAAACGATAGCGCTTGTTGGGAGGCAACCCAAATTTATTTTATTTTCTTGCTTTTTATTTCTGTTTAGTAATAAATCTTTGATCTAGCCTCTGGTTAGATGTGTTTTTATGTTTTAATTAGTGTTTGTGCCAAGTGAAACCTATAGGATCTTCTTGGATGATAGTTATTTGATCTTGCTGAAAACTCCAGAGACTTTCTGTTCACGAAAACAATTGTTAAAAATCACCAGAGCGTGATAAAATACTGATTCCAATTGCAGTAGATCAATAAACAAATTGTATGGGTCGTCCTATTTTGGTAGATGTTTTGGAGTTCCAGAAGTTTGCGTTAGTTACAGATTACTACAGACTGTTCTGTTTTTGATAGATTCTGTTTTTCGTGTGTTATTTGCTTATTTTGATGAATCTATGGCTAGTAAAAGAGTTTATAAACCATCGAGAAGTTGGAATACAGTAGGTTTAACACCAATATAAATAAAGAATGAGTTAATTACAGTACCTTAAAGTGGCGGTTTGTTTTATTTCGCTAACGGAGCTCATGAGATTTTCTGTTGAGTTTTGTATTGTGAAGTTTTCAAGTTTTGGGTAAAGATTTGATGGATTATGGAACAAGGATTGGCAAGAGCCTAAGCTTGGGGATGCCCAAGGCAACCCAAGGTAAAATTCAAGGACAACCAAAAGCTTAAGCTTGGGGATGCCCCGGAAGGCATCCCCTCTTTCGTCTTCGTCTATCGGTAACTTTACTTGGGGCTATATTTTTATTCACCACATGATATGTGTTTTGCTTGGAGCGTCTTGTATGATTTGAGTCTTTGCTTTTTAGTTTACCACATTCATCCTTGCTGTACACACTTTTGAGAGAGACAAACATGATTCGGAATTTGTTAGAATACTCTATGTGCTTCACTTGTATCTTTTGAGCTATATAGTTTTTGCTCTAGTGCTTCACTTATATCTTTTAGAGCGCGGTGGTGGTTTTATTTTATAGAAATTATTGATCTCTCATGCTTCACTTATATTATTTTGAGAGTCTTAAACAACATGGCAATTTGCTTTAATTGTGAAATTAATCCGAATGTGATAGGCATCCAAGATGAGCATAATAAAAACTTCCATATTGAGTTCATTGAATATCATGAGAAGTTTGATACTTGATAAGTGTTTTGAGATATAAAGGTGGTAATATTAGAGTGTGATAGTTGAGTAATTGTGAAATTGCGAAATACTTGTGTTAAGGTTGGCAAGTCCCGTAGCATGCACGTATGGTAAAAGTTGTGTGACAATTTTGACACATAAGGTGTTCTTTTATTGCTTTCCTTATGAGTGGCGGTCGGGGACGAGCGATGGTCTTTTCCTACCAATCTATCCCTCTAGGGGCATGCGTAGTAGTACTTTGCTTCGAGGGCTAATAAACTTTTGCAATAAGTATATGAGTTCTTTATGACTAATGTGAGTCCATGGATTATACGCACTCTCAACCTTCCACAATTTTCTAGCCTCTACGGTACCGTGCATTGCCCCTTCTCACCTTGAGAGTTGGTGCAAACTTCGCCGGTGCATCCAAACCCCGTGATATGATACGCTCTATCACACATATACCTCCTTATATCTTCCTCAAAACAGCCACCATACCTACCTATCATGGCATTTCCATAGCCATTCTGAGATATATTGCCATGCAACTTACCACCGTTCCGTTTATTATGACACGCTCCATGATTGTCATATTGCTTTGCATGATCATGTAGTTGACATCGTATTTGTGGTAAAGCCACCTTTCATAATTTTTTATACATGTCACTCTTGATTCATTGCATATCCCGGTACACCGCCGGAGGCATTCACATAGAGTCATATTTTGTTCTAAGTATTGAGTTGTAATTCTTGAGTTGTAAGTAATAAAAGTGTGATGATCATCATTATTAGAGCATTGTCCCAAGTGAGGAAAGGATGATGGAGACTACGATTCCCCCACAAGTCGGGATGAGATTCCGGACTAAATAAAAAAAAGGCCAAAGAAAAAAAAAAGGCCCAAGAAAAAAATGAGAGAAAAAGAGAGAAGGGACAATGTTATTATCCTTTTTCCACACTTGTGCTTCAAAGTAGCACTGTGATCTTCATGATAGAGAGTCTCCTATGTTGTCACTTTCATATACTAGTGAGAATTCTTCATTATAGAACTTGGCTTGTATATTCCAATGATGGGCTTCCTCAAAATGCCCTAGGTCTTCGTGAGCAAGCAAGTTGGATGCACACCCACTTAGTTTCTTTTGTTGATCTTTCATATATTTATAGCTCTAGTGCATCCGTTGCATGGCAATCCCTACTCCTCTCATTGACATCAATTGATGGGCATCTCCATAGCCTATTGATTAGCCGCGTCAGTGTGAGACTTTCTACCTTTTTGTCTTCTCACATAACCCCCACCATTATACTTTATTCCACCCATAGTGCTATATCCATGGCTTGCGCTCATGTATTGCGTACGGGTTGAAAAGGCTGAAGCGCGTTAAAAAGTATGAACCAATTGCTCGGCTTGTCATCGGGGTTATGCATGATGAGAACATTTTATGTGACGAAATTGAAGCATGGCCTAACTATATGATTTTGTAGGGATGATCTTTCTTTGGCTATGTTATTTTGATAAGACATAATTGCTTGGTTAGCATGTTTGAAGTATTATTGTTTTTATGTCAACATTAAACTTTTATCTTGAATCTTTCGGATCTAAATATTCATGCCACAATAAAAATAATTACATTGAAAATTATGCTAAGAAGCATTCCACATCAAAATTTCTGTTCTTATCATTTACCTACTCGAGGACAAGCAGGAATTAAGCTTGGGGATGCTTGATACGTCTCCAACGTATCTATAATTTTTCATTGTTCCATGCTATTATATATTCTGTTTTGGATATTTAATGGGCTTTATTATACACTTTTATATTATTTTTGGGACTAACCTATTAACCGGAGGCCCAGCCCAAATTGTTGTTTTTGCCTATTTGAGTGTTTTGAAGGAAAATATCAAACGAAGTCCAAACGGAATGAAACCTTCGGGGACGTGATTTTCGGAACAAACGTGATCCAGAGGACTTGGAGTGGACGTCAAGCAACCAACGAGGAAGCCACGAGGCAGGGGGCGCGCCCTCCACCCGCGTGGCTCCACCGACCTACTTCTTCCTCCTATATATACCTACGTACCCCCAAACCATCAGCAGAGGAGCCAAAACCCTATTTCCACCGCCGCAACCTTCTGTACCCGTGAGATCCCATCTTGGGGCCTTTTCCGGCGCTCCGCCGGAGGGGGCATTGATCACAGAGGGCTTCTACATCAACACCATTGCCTCTCCGATGATGTGTGAGTAGTTCACCTCAGACCTTCGGGTCCATAGTTGTTAGCTAGATGGCTTCTTCTCTCTCTTTGGATCTCAATACAAAGTTCTCCTCGATCTTCTTGGAGATCTATTTGATGTAATCTTCTTTTGCGGTGTGTTTGTCGAGATCCGATGAATTGTGGGTTTATGATCAAGATTATCTATGAACAATATTTGAATCTTCTCTGAATTCTTTTATGTATGATTGGTTATCTTTGTAAGTCTCTTTGAATTATCAGTTTGGTTTGGCCTACTAGATTGATCTTTCTTGCAATGGGAGAAGTGCTTAGCTTTGGGTTCAATCTTGCGGTGCTCGATCCCAGTGACAGTAGGGGAAACGACACGTATTGTATTGTTGCCATCGAGGATAAAAAGATGGGGTTTATATCATATTGCATGAGTTTATCCCTCTACACCATGTCATCTTGCTTAAAGCGTTACTCTGTTCTTATGAACTTAATACTCTAGATGCATGCTGGATAGCGGTCGATGTGTGGAGTAATAGTAGTAGATGCAGGCAGGAGTCGGTCTACTTGTCACGGACATGATGCCTATATATATGATCATACCTAGATATTCTCATAACTATGCTCAATTCTATCAATTGCTCGACAGTAATTTGTTCACCCACCGTAATACTTATGCTATCTTGAGAGAAGCCACTAGTGAAACCTATGGCCCCCGGGTCTATTCTCTATCATATTAATCTACTGTTATTTCTATTACCATTTATTTTGCTTTCTTTACTTTTAGTATTTATCATAAAAATACCAAAAAATATTATCTTATCATCTCTATCAGATCTCACTTTTGCAAATGGCTGTGAAGGGATTGACAACCCCTTTATCGCGTTGGTTGCAAGGTTCTTATTTGTTTGTGTAGGTGCGTGGGACTTGAGCGTGGTCTCCTACTGGATTGATACCTTGGGTCTCAAAAACTAAGGGAAATACTTTCGCTACTTTACTGCATCACCCTTTCCTCTTCAAGGGAAAACCAACGCAGTTCTCAAGAGGTAGTAGCCACTCATAAGGAAGACAATCAATAAATAAATCATGCTCTGACTTCATCACATAACGGTTCACCATACGTGCATGCTACGGGAATCACAAACTTTACAACAAGTATTTCTCAAATTCACAACTACTCAACTAGTATGACTCTAATATCACCATCTTCATATCTCAAAACAATTATCATGTATCAAACTTCTCATAGTATTCGATGCACTTTATATGATAGTTTTTATTATACCCATCTTGGATGTTCATCATATTACGACTAATTTTATAGCCAATGCAAACTACCATGCTGTTCTAAAATACTCTCAAAATAATGTAAGTGAAGCATGAGAGATCAATAATTTCTATAAAATAAAACCACCACCGTACTCTAAAAGATATAAGTGAAGCACTAGAGCAAAAATTATCTAGCTCAAAAGATATAAGTGAAGCACATAGAGTATTCTAATAAATTCCGATTTATGTGTGTCTCTCCCAAAAGGTGTGTATAGCAAGGATGATTGTGTTAAACTAAAAAGCAAAGACTCAAATCATACAAGACGCTCCAAGCAAAACACATATCGGTGGTGAATAAAAATATAGCCTCAAGTAAAGTTACCGATAGACGAAGACGAAGGAGGGGATGCCTTCCGGGGCATCCCCAAGCTTAGGCTCTTGGTTATCCTTGAATATTACCTTGGGGAGCCTTGGGAATCCCCAAGCTTAGGCTCTTGCCACTCCTTATTCCATAATCCATCAAATCTTTACCCAAAACTTGAAAACTTCACAACACAAAACTCAACAGAAAAATCTCATGAGCTCCGTTAGCAAAAGAAAACAAAGCACCACCAAAAGGTACTGTAATGAACTCATTCTTTATTCATATTGGTGTTAAACCTACTGTATTCCAACTTCTCTATGGTTCCTACCCTCCGATACTAGCCATAGATTCATCAAAATAAGCAAACAACACACGAAAAAACAGAATCTGTCAAAAACTGAACAGTCTGTAGTAATCTGTATCAAACGTATACTTCTGGAACTCCAAAAGTTCTGAAATATATTGCTGGAATCATCTGCAAAAAGAATCAACCTAAAATCACTCTCCAGTAAAAAATGGCAGCTAATCTCGTGAGTGCTAAAGTTTCTGTTTTTTACAGCAAGATCATAAAGACTTCACCCAAGTCTTCCCAAAGGTTCTACTTGGCACAAACACTAATTTAAAACATAAAAACACATCTAAACAGAAGCTAGATGAATTATTCATTACTAAACAGAACCAAAAAGCAAGAAACAAAAATAAAATTGGGTTGCCTCCCAACAAGCGCTATCGTTTAACGCCCCTAGCTAGGCATTGATAATTTTAATGATGCTCACATGAAAGATATCAATTGAAGCACGAAGAGAGCATCATGAAACATGTGACAAACACATCTAAGTCTAACATACTTCCTATGCATAGGCATCTTATAGGCAAACAAATTATCAAGGCAAGCAAAAACTAGCATATGCAAGGAAGCGGATAGAAACAATAGCAATCTCAACATAACAAGAGGTAATTAGTAACATGAAAATTTCTACAACTATATTTTCCTCTTTCATAATAATTACATGTAGGATCATAGGCAAATTCAACAAAATCGCTATCACATAACATATTCTCAACACGATCCACATGCATGCTAAGTTGACACTCTTCCAAAATAGTGGGATTATCATTAACTAAAGTCATGACCTTTCCAAACCCACTTTTATCAAAAATACCATAAGATTGAACATTTTCCAAATATGTGGGATCTAAAGTTGACACTCTTCCAAACCCACTTTCAATATTATTGCAAACATTATTATCAATCTCATATTCATCATGGGACTTAAATAAATTTTCAAGATCACAAGAAGAATCACCCCAATCATGGTCATTGCAACAAATAGTAGTCATAGCAAAACTAGCATCCCCAAGCTTAGGGTTTTGAATATTATTAGCACAATTGGCATCAAGAGAATTTACAGTAAAATCATTGCAATCAAGCTTTTTATCAAAGGAACTACCAAGTATGGGTGCAATAGCAACGATCTCATGTTTAACATAAGGAACTATAGCAAATTCATCTTCATAAATATTGGCATCATGGCCACAAGAATAGTAAGCATCATGTTCATCAAGGGATATTTCAATCAAATCATCGGAATCATCATTATCTATAGATTCATGCATATCATTATTTTCTTTCAAAGCAACGGTCATTCTCTCCATAAATTCTTTGACATAGACATTATGAGCATGGTTTTCGTAGCAATATTTAAGTATGTCAAAATTTTCAGATTCGTAGAGAGTAATATCATACTTTTCAATCAAAGAAGCAACTTCATAAGCACCCTTAAAAGCAACAAATTCTTCAATTTGTTCGATATATAGTAACTATAAACACCTTCTGCATAAGAAGATAAGATTTCGTTTTCATTAAACTCACATAGGCAGGGAAGGTGTTTTTTAGGGTTCTTAGAGCAAGAAGTAAAATCATAAATTTCACAAAGATTCCAAGCATAACACAACAATCTGTTTATTTGATCCCATAAGAGTCTCCCTTTTTCAGACAAACGGTGACGCACAAAATGAGCATGCTCATCTAAAGATTTCCCATCAACTAGGCTAGTTGGGGTTTCAGCACGAGCGCATAAGGATCGAAGATGATCCAAGTAGAACACTTTAAGTGGATCCATATCAATAGATTTTTAACAAGCAAAGATGCAAGCAAATAGAAGGCACGTGGAAACAAAAACAAAAAGACATACAGGAAGCAGGGCGAAGAAAAGGCAAAGGTGAAGTGGGGGAGAGGAAAACGAGAGGCAAAAGGCAAATAATGTAATGCGAGGGATAAGAGTTGTGATGGGTACTTGGTATGTCTTGACTTGACTTGACTTGGCGTAGATCTCCCTGGCAACGACGCCAGAAATCGCACGTTGGCGGGAGATCAAATCTTGACTTGACTTGGTGTAAGCCTCCCCGGCAACGGCGCCAAAAATCCTTCTTGCTACCTCTTGAGCTTGCGTTGTTTTTTCCCTTGAAGAGGAAAGGGTGATGCAACAAAGTAGCGTAAGTATTTCCCTCAGTTTTTGAGAAAACCAAGGTATCAATCCATGTCACGACCACGATGCGGCTATATCTCCCATGTGTCGAGGCACGACTTAGAGGCATAACCGCATTATGGTTTTGTCGCAAGAAGGGTCATCTTCACACAATCCCATGTAATGAACAAGAATGGGATAACGAGAGTTGGCTTAGAATCGCCACTTCACACAATACATAAATATAATTCATACATCATCCAAAATCCACACATAGACCGACTACGGTCAAAACCAAATGAAAATAAGATAACCCCAAATGCTAGATCCCCGATCGTCCCAACTGGGCTCCACTACTGATCATCAGGAAACGAAACATAGTAACGACCACGTTCCTCATCGAACTCCCACTTGAGCTCGGTTGCGTCATCTGCACTGGCATCGTCGGCACCTGCAACTGTTTTGGTAGAATCTGTGAGTCACAAGGACTCAGCAATCTCACACCCGCGAGATCAAGACTATTTAAGCTTATAGGAAAGGATGGTGTAAAGGTGGAGCTGCAGCAGGCACTAAGCATATATGGTGGCTAACATACGCAAATGAGAGCGAGAAGAGAAGCAACGCAACGGTCGCGAAGCTAGAAATGATCAAGAAGTGATCCTGAAGCTACTTACGTTCATGCATAACTCAAACCGTGTTCACTTCCCGGACTCCGCCGAGAAGAGACCATCACGGCTACGCACGCGGTTGATGTATTTTAATTGGGTCAAGTGACAAGTTCTGTACAACCGGACATTAACAAATTCCCATCTGCCTCATAACCGCGGGCACGACTTTCGAAAGATAATACCCTGCAGGGGTGTCCCAACTTAGCCCATTATAAGCTCTCATGGTCAACGAAGGATAAACCTTCTCCCGGAACGACCCGATCAGTCTCGGAATCCCGGTTTACAAGACATTTCGACAATGGTAAAACAAGACCAACAAAGCGACCCAAATGTGCCGACAAATCCCGATAGGAGCTGCACATATCTCGTTCTCAGGGCACACCGGATGGGCAAGACGTCGGGTTGGCATAGACCCTGGTTGCCCAGGGGGCGCCGGACATCGCCCAGTTTGGGCCAGCACTCGAAGGAGCACTGGTCCGGGGGTTTAAATAAAGACGACCCTCGGGCTCGCGAAAACCCAAGGGAAAAGGCTTAGGTGGCAAATGGTAAAACAAAGGTTGGGCCTTGCTGGAGGAGTTTTATTCAAGGCGAACTGTCAAGGGGGTCCCATAAATCACCCAACCGCGTAAGGAACGCAAACTCAAGGAACATAATACCGGTATGACGGAAACTAGGGCGGCAAGAGTGGAACAAAACACCAGGCAAAGAAACATAGTAACGACCACGTTCCTCGTCGAACTCCCACTTGAGCTCAGTTGCGTCATCTGCACTGGCATCGTCGGCACCTGCAACTGTTTTGGTAGAATCTGTGAGTCACGAGGACTCAGCAATCTCACACCCGCGAGATCAAGACTATTTAAGCTTATAGGAAAGGATGGTGTAATGAGGTGGAGCTGCAGCAAGCACTAAGCATATATGGTGGCTAACATACGCAAATGAGAGTGAGAAGAGAAGCAACGCAACGGTCGTGAAGCTAGAAATGATCAAGAAGCGATCCTGAAACTACTTATGTTCATGCATAACTCAAACCGTGTTCACTTCCTGGACTCCACCGAGAAGAGACCATCACGGCTACACACCCAGTTGATGTATTTTAATTTAAGTCAAGTGCCAAGTTCTCTATAACTGGACACTAACAAATTTCCATCTGCCTCATAACCGTGGGCACGGCTTTCGAAAGATAATACCCTGCAGGGGTGTCCCAACTTAGCCCATTATAAGCTCTCACGGTCAACGAAGGATAAACCTTCTCCCAGGAAGACCCGATCAGTCTCGGAATCCCGGTTTACAAGACATTTCAACAATGGTAAAACAAGACCAGCAAAGCCGCCCGAATGTGTTGACAAATCCCGATAGGAGCTGCACATATCTCGTTCTCAGGGAACACCGGATGAGCAGTCCGTACAACTAAAACCAGGCCTCAAGTTTCCCCGAGGTGGCGCTGCAAGGGGCTCTAGTTTGGACCAGCACTCAGAGGAACACTGGCCCGGGGGTTTAAATAAAGATGACCCTCGGGCTCGCGAAAACCCAAGGGAAAAGGCTTAGGTGGCAAATGGTAAAACCAAGGTTGGGCCTTGCTGGAGGAATTTTATTCAAGGCGAACTGTCAAGGGGGTCCCATAAATCACCCAACCGCGTAAGGAACGCAAACTCAAGGAACATAATACCGGTATGATGGAAACTAGGGCGGCAAGAGTGGAACAAAACACCAGGCATAAGGCCGAGTCTTCCACCCTTTACCAAATATATAGATGCATTAAATAAATAAGAGATATTGTGATATCCCAAAATATCCATATTCCAACATGGAACCAACTTCAACTTCACGTGCAACTAGCAACGCTATAAGAAGGGCTGAGCAAAAGCGGTAACTTAGCCCAACAACGGTTTGCTAGGAAAGGATGGTTAGAGGCTTGACATGGCAATATGGGAGCCATGATATAGCAAATGGTAGGTAGCGCAGCATGGCAATAGAACGAATAACTAGCAAAGCAAAGATAGACGTGATTTCGAGGGTATGGTCATCTTGCCTGCAAGGTTCTCAGAGTTGTCGAAAGCTTGATCCTCGTAAGCGTACTCAACAGGTTCCTCGTTCACGAACTCGTCTCCCGGCTCTACCCGAAACAAGAACACAAGCAACGGAACCACAATCAATCACGGGAAATGCACAAGCAACATGAGGCAAAACATGTATGATATGCGAGATATGATATGCGATGCGTATGCGTGCTCCGGAAGCAAAAGGATGAACAAGGCAGTAACTTGGCAAACCAAGTATGCCACTAGAAAGATGAGATGATTTCGGTCGAAATCGATATAAAGATCACCGGAAACGGATGCACGGTTGCCAATGGCAAGCAAAACAAGAATGACACGATTCTGCGATTAACAGCATGATAGCACCTAGAATGCAACAAGAAACTATGCTACATCACCCCAACATAGCAACAAAGCATATGGCAGTAATCTACAGGAGATGCTTAACAAAAGATGAACACTGAGCTACGGCTAGATCACACCATAACAGGTTCAAACAAGTATGGCAAAAGTGCAAAAGATAACAGGTTCACGGACTTGGTGAAATTACTGGACATGGCATAAACAGTATCTGGTAGCAATGTTCAGAGCAAGATATCAACATGCTACAGGAACTTAACATGGCAAAACAAGGCATGGCATGAATCTACTAAATGCATAGAACAAAATTCCCTTACTGACTATAAGCCAAAAAGGACCAAAAGATATGATAGCAACCATGTAAACATAGCAAGTTTCGTTAACAGGTTCCAGACTTAGCAGAAAACAGATCATGGCAGAAACAGCATTATGAAGGCATCTTGGTGAGCTTGATTCACTCACCAAAAAGAAATGCATGACAAAAAAAGAATACCTACAGCAATATGGCATGTTTATGAAGCTAACCATGGCAAGAGCAAATACATAGCATATATGAAACAACTACAACAATCTTGGCAAAATTGAATATCATGTTAACAATCTGCCAGAAATATTTTATAGCAAAAGTAGAGCAAAATTAATACATGCTATTGCACTCCATAATTGCAAACAGGGGCATGGATGGATAGAGCACAACTATATCTACAAAACATCCTTACTAAATTTCACCAAAAGGAGCATGGATCTCTCTGTAGACACATGGATACATGGCAACAAAATAACAGCAGACAAAAACAGTAAAATTACTTAAGTCTCTGAAAACAGAAACATCACGAAACCTAGTTTGCATGCTTGTGCTAGTAACCACAGAGATCAAAAAAATACATGGCATACACCTCTGTAAAGATGGCATGGCATACATCAAAACACATGTAGCGCTCATGCCCATAAGATGCACACATCAAATGCAACAAAAATAACAAATCCTCAAGTTCTGATAACTAACAGCAGGTAACAGCATATAGCACTCTTGCACCAGAGATTTGGGCATCAAGATGGACTCAAATGAACATGGATTTATGGAACAAAATGAATAGCATCTAGAGGCGAACATTTCGATATATCATGCATGCAAAACGGAGCAGTATGCAGAGAGTTATGATGCAATGAACAGGAGCACATATTGTAAAATATCTAGGACTTCGAATATTTTCGGGGGAGGGGAGAAGTCAACCTCCAGATCGGATCGGGGCTCGGCTAGGGGCTCGGACGCTGAGGTTCGCTGGAGCAGGGGAGAGGACGAGGCCGGAGATGGGCGCGGCGCCGGCGGGAGGTCGGAGGAGGCGGCGGAGGAGCTCAGGGCGCAGGCACGGGCGTCGCGGCGATGAGCGGCGGCATCCGGTGGCGGGGCACGGCGGCGCTGGCGCGGGAGGACGGCGAGGCGGCGGGGCGCTGCGGGAGGAGGCGGAGGCGCGCGGCTCGGGCCGCGGGGCGAGGACGCACGGGCCCGGCGGGCCGGCGGCGCGGGGAATGGAGCGGGGCCACGTAGCACCACGGGACTGGTGCGGCGCGGCGGCGGGGACGTCCGGCGGCGGCGTGGTGGTTTTTGCTAGGGTTTGATCTGCGAAGATTTTTGGAGGGGGGAGGTGTTTTATAGGTAGAGGGAGTTAGGAGACTCCAAATGGAGTGCGGTTTTCGCCCACACGATCGTGATCGAATGACCGAGAGCATGGAGGGGACTTAGGTGGGTTTTGGGCTGTATGGAGGGGGTTTTTGCTGCAACACACAAAAGGACTTTGCGGTTACCCGGTTAACCGTAGGAGCATCAAACGACCTCCAAATGGAACGAAACTTGACAGGTGGTCTACCGGTGGTATACCAAGGCCACTTGACAAACCTTGGTCCATTCTGAGAACGTTTAATACCCGCTCACGAAAAGAAACGAAAAGGGGTGCGCCGGTGCATGTGGGAGTGTCGGATTGCAAAATGGACAACGGGGAAAATGCTCGGACGCATGAGACGAACACGTATGCAAATGAGATGCACATGATGACATGATATGAAATGCATGACATGAACAAAAAGCAAAACGAAAACAAAACCCGACCACGAAGGGAATATCATAACACATAGCCGAAAATGGCAAGAGTTGGGGTTACAAATATGGAAAGTTACATCCGGGGTGTTACAATCCAGTAGGAGACTACACGCAAGTCGCCTCGTACCTACACAAACAAATAAGAACCTTGCAACCAACGCGATAAAGGGGTTGTCAATCCCTTCACGGCCACTTGCAAAAGTGAGATCTGATAGAGATAGTAAGATCAATATTTTTGGTATTTTTATGATAAAGATTGAAAGTAAAGATTGCAAAGGAAAAATAGATTGGAAACTTATTTGATGGAAAATAGACCCCGGGGCCATAGGTTTCACTAGTGGCTTCTCTCAAGATAGCATAAGTATTACGGTGGGTGAACAAATTACTGTCGAGCAATTGATAGAAAAGTGCATAATTATGAGAATATCTAGGCATGATCATGTATATAGGCATCACGTCCGTGACAAGTAGACCGAAACGATTCTGCATCTACTACTATTACTCCACACATCGACCGCTATCCAGCATGCATCTAGAGTATTAAGTTCATAAGAATAGAGTAACGCATTAGGCAAGATGACATGATGTCGAGGGATAAACTCAAGCAATATGATATAAACCCCATCTTTTTATCCTCGATGGCAACAATACAATACATGCCTCGCTGCCCCTGCTATCACTGGGAAAGGACACCGCAAGATTGAACCCAAAGCTAAGCACTTCTCCCATTGCAAGAAAGATCAATCTAGTAGGCCAAACCAAAGTGATAATTCGAAGAGACTTGCAAAGATAACAAATCATACATAAAAGAATTCAGAGGAGATTCAAATCTTGTTCATAGATAATCTTGATCATAAACCCACAATTCATCGGATCTCGACAAACACACCGCAAAAAGAATTACATTGAATAGATGTCGAAGAGAATCGAGGAGAACTTTGTATTGAGATCCAAAGAGAAAGAAGAAGCCATCTAGCTAATAACTATGGACCCGAAGGTCTGTGGTAAACTACTCACACATCATCGGAGAGGCTATGGTGTTGATATAGAAGCCCTCCATGATCGATTCCCCCTCCGTCGGAGCGCCGGAAAAGGCCCCAAGATGGGATCTCACGGGTACAGAAGGTTCGGCGGTGGAAATAGGGTTTTGTGGTGCTCCTGGATGTTTTCGGGGTGTATGGGTATATATAGGAGGAAGATGTAGGTCGGTGGAGCTGCAGGGGGCCCACGAGGGTGGGGGGTGCGCCCAGGGGGGCAGGCGCGCCTCCCTGCCTTGTGGCCTCCTTGCTTCTTTCTTGACGTCCACTCCAAGTCCTCTGGATCATGTTTGTTCCTAAAATAACTCTCCGGAAGGTTTCATTTCGTTTGGACTCCGTTTGATATTCCTTTTCTGTGAAACACGGAAATAGGCAAAAAAAATAGCAATTTGCACTGGGCCTTCGGTTAATAGGTTAGTCCCAAAATAATATAAAAGTGCTTAGTAAAGCCCATTGAACATCCAAAATAGATAATATAATAGCATGGAACAATAAAAAATTATAGATATGTTGGAGACGTATCAATATGCTCAGCGAGGCCCAGTTGGGACAAGTATGCAAAGTGCCTAAAAATGATGCAGGTAACCAAACGCATCCTTTACTAGATAGGGGGGCTTGCTGTGTGTTGCCCACCAAATGGCAGGTCATCATATATGATAATCGGTTGAAAATATAGTTGGATTACAGATCCTATTGTGTTGGAAGTTGTCTTGAGCACATAGTTAAAACTCATGGTGGTAGTCGTTGAACAAAAAAATAAAGCTTGCACATAAAGTGTATCTTGATGCATAGAGAAAATATATTTCTCTATTAAAGATAGACTGGATGGCACGATGATATCTTTTAGAGATCTCTATCTTTTAACATCTAAGCCATTCGTACGACAACAGAGCAATGTGGAAGGGACCATACACAGACAATGCACATAGACTAGTAGAACACATGTGCGTTGTAATGAGCTTGTGAATAAAATAATTCTACTCACAAACCTAAATAACCAAGAGCAATGTCGTCTCAGCTAACACCCATCATTTTTTTGACAATCAGCTAGCCCACATCATATTATCAAACACAATAATGTTATTGACAACTCAAAAAATATTTTTTAGTTGGAATGGGTTGTGTATTATTCAGTCATCACGGCACAATCTGAGTCCAGAACATCACGAATACAATCCGGCGTGTACCTGACCCAGATTTTACATAACTTATTCGCACAACCCTCCACACTCGAATCCGTTAATCCCCTGCCCCTTCCACCTGCAATGACTCACCTCTGCCATTGTTCTTCTTCTTCTTCTTCTTCTTCTTTATATCCTCCTGCATCTACCTTTTTATTCATGGACCATGTCACCATCCCTGTAAACTATGCCACCATCTACGGCGCCTACAACCTCCTGCACCCCACACTCGAGTTCGTTAACCTGTTGCCTCTCCTATGTCGGTGATGACCCACTATTGCTACTATTCTTCTTCTTCCTTCCCCCGCTACTTTTATCTTCGTACGCCCTATCAACCCACCCACCTCTCCATGCCTAACAACCTGCCACCGCAATCACTACAAGAAAAGACACATCCGTGACATTATGGCCCGAACGAAAACTTTTTCTGTCATGATTATGACACTTCTATGACGATAATTGTGACAAAAACACGTATCATCATATATGTGGTGGGCTCCTACTTCTATGACAAAAAATCATGACAGAAAATGGGCTTTTCGTCATGGGCGGGCCAGAGACGCACCTGCATGACATTCTTTGGGCCGTCCATGACGTAAAAAATCATGGTAGACGTGAGGGCGAGGAAATTTTTGGGGAGTTCCCGGTTACGGTGGATGGTCAAGGCCGAGCGATGCAGTGTGGTTTGCGCATTTCTCTCGTATGCGCGTGTGCGCGAGGCGCTCCCTAACTGAGCCTGATCGAGCGATTGCACTATAGCTACATACTAAAGCCGATTGATCGATCCCTTCGCTGCTAACTGAACTCGGGCGATTCCTTTGCTACTAACTAAACGCGACTGATTCCTTCACTACTAATAGAACCCAATCGATCCTTCGCGCTTCTCACTGAAGCTGATTAGCCCTCGTGCGAGATGTAGCCAACCAGTGTGTTGGGTTGCCTCTAGATGAACATTTCCCGTTGTTGCCGCACGCGCGATACGTAGAACGAGTCGATACGTGGTGAGTCCAGTCGGTTGGTTGGTTGTGGATGAATAGTTCCCGGTGGGGGTTGGATGAAGAGGACCCCTGCCATGTATAGGCGGTTGCCGCTGGATGAACAGGAGCCCGAGGAGGCCGCCACACCCCAGTCGGTTGGGGTTGGATGAACATGACCCCGTGGAGGCTCTATGAATAGTAGCCGGTGGAGGCTGGAGGAAATCGACGATGGATGAACAGTAGTCCGTGGAGGCTGGAGTGAGGCAGTAGACTGTAGATGAACAGTAGCCCGTGGAGTCCCGTTTTGCGGTATGCCACACCCCTCCCAATGAACAGGACCCCATTTCGACCGTAGGCGGTTGGCGAGAAGTCTATTTCCTTCGTTTTGCGGTACGCCAGACCCCTCCCGATGAACAGGATCCCGTTTCGACTGTAGGCGGTTGACTAGAAGTCTATTTCCTCCATTTTGCGGTATGCTACACCCCTCCCGATGAACAGGACCGCGTTTCCATAGTAGGTGGTCGAACAGAAGTCTGTGTACTCCATTTTGTGGTATGCCAGACCCCGTTTCGGCTGGTCCATCCAAGCCGGTTGGCTCCTGATGAACAGGACGCGTTCCGACCCAGTCGGTTGCCTCCCAATGAACACACCGCTATTTCTCTGTTCCAACCCAGCCGGTTGCTACAGATGAACAGGACGCCGTTGTTGTACACGTTTGAGACCACACCCGTATGTATGTACGTGGTCGTCTTTTTGGCAGCATGGTTGTATGTATATGTACACAATTTAGACGGGACTGCCTGAATTGCTACCGCTCCTTACTCGGCCACGATTTACCATGGCAGACAGACCGATCGATGGTACTTCTTGATTTTGCATTGGTTTTTCCTTGAAGAGGAAAGGGTGATGCAACAAAGTAGAGATAAGTATTTCCCTCAGTTAAGAACCAAGGTATCAATCCAGTAGGAGGAACACACAAGTCTCCAATAGTTGTACGCACACAAACAAACAAATACTTGCACCCAACGCGATGAAGGGGTTGTCAATCCCTTTACGGTTACTTGCAAGGATGAGATCTAATAGTGGTAGATATAAATGAGAAGTAAAAGTGTGAAACAAAATAAAAGTAAATAAATTGCAGCAAGGAATTTTTGTGTTTTTGACATTATAGATCTAAAAATAATATGATAAAAGATAGACCCGGGGGGCATAGTTTTCACTATAGGCTTCTCTCTTGAAAGAAAGCATACGGTGGGTAAACAAATTAGTGTTGAGCAATTGATAGAAAAGCGCATAGTTATGACAATATCCAAGGCAATGATCATGTATATAGGCATCACGTCCAAGACAAGTAGACCGACTCCTTCCTGCATCTACTACTATTACTCCACACATGACCACTATCCAGCATGCATCTAGTGTATTTAGTTAACAAGAAGAGAGTAACGCCTTAAGAAGATGACATGATGTAGAGGGATAGATCCAATCAATATGAACAAATGATACGTCTCCAACATATCTATAATTTTTGATTGTTCCATGCTATATTATATTCTCTTTTGGACATTATTGGGCTTTATTATACACTTCTATATTATTTTTGGGACTAACCTATTAACCGGAGGCCCAGCCCAGAATTGCTGTTCTTTGCCTATTTCAGAGTTTCGCAGAAAAAGAATATCAAACGGAGTCCAAACGGAACGAAACCTTCGGGAACATGATTTTCGGAACGAACGTGATCTAGAGGACTTGGACCCTACGTCAAGACATCAACCAGGAGGGCACGAGGTAGGGGGGCGCGCCTACCCCCCCAGGCGCGCCCTCCACCCTCGTGGCCCCCCTGTTGCTCCACCGACGTACTTCTTCCTCCTAAATATACCTACGTACCCCCAAACTACCAGATACGGAGCCAAAAACCTAATTCCACCGCCGCAACCTTCTGTACCCGTGAGATCCCATCTTGGGGCCTGTTCCGGAGCTCCGCCGGAGGGGGCATCGATCACGGAGGGCTTCTACATCAACACCATAGCCTCTCCGATGATGT
Source organism: Triticum aestivum (assembly GCF_018294505.1). Taxonomy (NCBI): domain Eukaryota; kingdom Viridiplantae; phylum Streptophyta; class Magnoliopsida; order Poales; family Poaceae; genus Triticum; species Triticum aestivum. Next base: position 188,620,066 of record NC_057802.1, read on the forward strand.
GTGAGTAGTTTACCTCAGACCTTCGGGTCCATAGTTATTAGCTAGATGGCTTCTTCTCTCTTTTTGGATCTCAATACAATGTTCTCCCCCTCTCTCGTGGAGATCTATTCGATGTAATCTTCTTTTGCGGTGTGTTTGTTGAGACCGATGAATTGTGGGTTTATGATCAAGTTTATCTATGAACAATATTTGAATCTTCTGAATTCTTTTATGTATGATTGGTTATCTTTGCAAGTCTCTTCGAATTATCAGTTTGGTTTGGCCTACTAGATTGATCTTTCTTGCAATGGGAGAAGTGCTTAGCTTTTGGTTCAATCTTGCGGTGTCCTTTCCCAGTGATAGTAGGGGCAGCAAGGCACGTATTGTATTGTTGCCATCGAGGATAACAAGATGGGGTTTATATCATATTGCATGAATTTATCCCTCTACATCATGTCATCTTGCTTAAAGTGTTACTCTGTTCTTATGAACTTAATACTCTAGATGCATGCTGGATAGCGGTCGATGTGTGGAGTAATAGTAGTAGATGCAGGCAGGAGTTGGTCTACTTGTCTCGGACATGATGCCTATATACATGATCATACCTAGATATTCTCATAACTATGCTCAATTCTGTCAATTGCTCAACAGTAATTTGTTCACCCACCGTAAATACTTATGCTCCTGAGAGAAGCCACTAGTGAAACCTATGGCCCCCGGGTCTATTTTCTATCATATTAATCTTCCAACACTTAGCTATTTCCGTTGCCTATTATTTTGCTTTTATTTTACTTTGCATCTTTATCATAAAAATACCAAAAGTATTATCTTATCATATCTATCAGATCTCACTCTCGTAAGTGACCGTGTAGGGATTGACAACCCCTTATCGTGTTGGTTGCGAGGATTTATTTGTTTGTGTAGGTGCGAGGGACTCGTGCGTGGCCTCCTGCTGGATTGATACCTTGGTTCTCAAAAACGGAGGGAAATACTTACGCTACTTTGCTGCATCACCCTTTCCTCTTCAAGGGAAAACCAACGCAGTGCTCAAGAGGTAGCAACAAACGCCCATCTTTTTATCCTTAATGGCAATAATACAAATACATGTCATGTCCCTTTCTGTCACTGGGATTGAGCACCGCAAGATTGAACCCATTATAGAGCACCTCTCCCATTGTAAGAAAAATCAATCTAGTTGGCCAAACCAAACCAATAGATCGGAGAGAAATACAAAGCTATATAAATCATGCATAAAAGAGTTCAAAGAAGACTCAACTAATATTCGTAGAGAATCTGATCATAAACCCACAATTCATCGGATCTCAACAAACACACCGCAAAAGAAGATTACACCGAATAGATCTACAAGAACATCGAGGAGAACATTGTATTGAAGATCAAAGAGAGGGAAGAAGCCATCTAGCTACTAGCCATGGACCCGTAGGTCTGTGGTAAACTACTCACACATCATCGGAAGGGCAACAAGGTTGATGTAGAAGTCCTCTGTGATCGAATCCCCATCCGGCAGAGTACCGGAAAAGGTCCCCAGATGGGATCTCATGAAGACAGAAACTTGCGGCGGCGGAAAAGTATTTTTTGTGTCCCCTATGGTCTTCGAGAATATTTGGGTATTTATAGAAGAAGAATCGGGGTTAGAAGTTCCACGGGGGGCACAATCTTGGGGGACGCCCCCCTAGGGCGTGCCCCCTGAGATTGTCGCCGCCTCATGGCCCCTCTGGCCTCCTCCCGAAGCTTCCAGGGTGCCTTGTGGTCCAATTTTTTTTGTCAAAAAGTTTCCTTTCATTTGGACTCCGTTTGGTATTGATTTTCTGTAAAGACAAAAACAAGGGGAAAAACAGCAACTGGCACTGGGCACTAGGTTAATAGATAATACCCCGCGCATTGCTGCGGAACCGGTTCAAATATATTTTGATGATATTCAGTTGTATTGGTCCTTATAGCATTACATAACCACCCTCATCAATCTGAAAGTTACATGTTATATATATATAAGTATCTATAAAAGGGAGCTATGTTTGGTTAGGAACTTGGAATCAATAAAAATAACCACCACAGTTAATTTGGAAGTGCACTAATTAGTGACAAAATTTTCATCTTGAAATTGCAACTACATATCACAAAAAAAAAGGAATGGACTTAGTAGTCGCAAGCATATGTATGTTATGGGAATATAACAAAACAAATTAAATGTTTTTTGTAGTAACACTGACTTCAACTTGTTTTGGCTGTGAAACGTGACATATCCCAAAGCATCCATGCAGCCGAATGCTACCGCTTGAGCTTATGTTGGTTTTTCCCTTGAAGAGGAAAGGGTGATGCAGCAAAGGAGCGTAAGTATTTCCCTCAGTTTTGAGAAACAAGGTATCAATCCAGTAGGAGACTACGCAACAATCCACCGAATACCTGCACAAACAAACACCAACTTGCAACCAACGCGACAAAGGGGCTGTCAATCCCTTCACGGTTATTCGCAAAGCGAGATCTGATAGAGATGGATAAACGGTAAAGTAATATTTTTTTGTTTTTTGGTTTATGGAACGGAAAGTAAAGATTGCAAAGTAAGAGAACGACGACAGAAATTGGAAAGTTGACGGGAAACTAATATGACGTAAAATAGACCCGGGGGCCATAGGTTTCACTAGAGGCTTCTCAGAAGATAAAAATTATTATAGTGGGTGAACAAATTACTGCCGAACAATTAATAGAAAAGCGCAAAGTTATGACGATATGTAAGGCAATGATCATGAATATAGGCATCACGTCCGTGTCAAGTAGACCGACTCCTGCCTGCATCTACTACTATTACTCCACACATCGATCGACTCCTGCCTGCATCTAGAGTATTAAGTTCATAAGAATAGAGTAACACATTAAGCAAGATGACATGATGTAGCGGGATTAACTCAAGCAATATGATGAAAACCCCATCTTATTATCCTCGATGGCAACAATACAATATGTGCCTTGCTGCCCCTACTGTCACTGGGAAAGGACACCGCAAGATTGAACCCAAAGCTAAGCACTTCTCTCATTGCAAGAAAAACCAATCTAGTTGGCCAAACCAAATCAATAGTTCGAAGAGGCTTGCAAAGATATCAAATCATGCATATTAGAATTCAGAGGAGATTCAAATAATATTCATAGATAAGCTGATCATAAATCCACAATTCATCGGATCTCGACAAACACACTGCAAATGAGTATTACATCGAATAGATCTCCAAGAACATCGAGGAGAACTTTGTATTGAGAATCAAAGAGAGAGAAGAAGCCATCTAGCTACTAGCTATGGACCCGTAGGTCTGAAGTAAACTACTCATGCTTCATCGGAGAGACAATGGTGTTGATGTAGAAGCCCTCCGTGACCGATTCCCCCTTCGGCAGGATGCCGAAAAAGGCCCCAAGATGGGATCTCACGGGTACAGAAGGTTGCGGTAGTGGAAAAGTGGTTTCATGGCTCCCCTGGGTTTTTTGGGGTATAAGAGTATATATAGGTGAAAGAATTAGGTTAGGGGAGCTACGAGGGGCCCACAAGGTCGGGGGGCGCGCCCCACCCCCCTGGGCGCGCCCTCCACCCTTGTGGCCGCCTCGAGGCTCCTCTAACTTGCACTCAAGTCTCCTAGGTGTCTTCTGGTCCAAGAAAAATCATGGAAAAAGTTTTGTTCCGTTTGGACTCCGTTTGGTATTCCTTTTCGGCGAAACTCTAAAACAAGGAAAAAACAGAAACTGGCACTGGGCTCTAGGTTAATAAGTTAGTCCCAAAAATCATATAAAATAGCATATTAATGCATATAAAACATCCAAAACAGATAATATAATAGCATGGAACAATAAAAAATTATAGATACGTTGGAGACGTATGAAGCATCCCCAAGCTTAATTCCTGCTCGTCCTCGAGTAGTAAATGATAAAAACAGAATTTTGTATGTGGAATGCTACCTATCATATTTATCCATGTAATTCTCTTTAAATGTGGCATGAATGTTTAGATCCGTAAGATTCAAAACAAAAGTTTAATATTGACATAAAAACAATAATACTTCAAGCATACTAACAAAATAATTATGTCTTCTCAAAATAACATGGACAAAGAAAGCTTATCCCTACAAAATCATATAGTCTGGCTATGCTCCATATTCATCACAGAAAATATTTAAATCATGCACAACCCCGATGACAAGCCAAGCACTTGTTTCATACTTTTGACGTTCTCGAACCTTTTCAACTTTCACGCAATACATGAGCGTGAGCCATGGACATAGCACTATAGGTGGAATAGACGGTGGTTGTGGAGAAGACAAAAAGAGGGAGATAGTCTCACGTCAACTAGGCGTATCAACGGGCTATGGAGATGCCCATTAATAGATATCAATGTGAGTGAGTAGGGATTTCCATGCAACGGATGCACTAGAGCTATAAGTTTATGAAAGCTCAAAAAACAAAACTAAGTGGGTGTGCATCCAACTTGCTTGCTCATGAAGACCTAGGGCGTTCGAGGAAGCCCATCGTTGGAATATACAAGCCAAGTTCTACAATGAAAAATTCCCACTAGCATATGAAAGTGATATCATAGGAGACTCTCTATCATGAAGATCATGGTGCTACTTTGAAGCACAAGTGTGGCAAAAAGGATAGTAACATTGTCCCTTCTCTCTTTTTCTCTCATTTTTTCTTTTCTCTTTTTTCCCTTTTTTTGTTTTCTTTTTTTGGGCCTTCTCTTATTTTTGCCTTTTTTTCATTTCCTCACATGGGACAATGCTCTAATAATGAAAATCATCACACTTCTATTTACTTACAACTTGATACTTAGAACAAAATATGGCTCTATGTGAATGCCTCCGGCGGTGTACCGGGATGTGCAATGAATCAAGAGCGACATTTATAAAAAATGATGAAAGGTGGCTTTGCCACAAATATGATGTCAACTACATGATCATGCAAAGCAATATGACAATGATGATGTATGTCATAATAAACGGAATGGTGGAAAGTTGCATGGCAATATATCTCGGAATGGCTATGGAAATGCCATAATAGGTAGGTATGGCGGCTGTTTTGAGGAAGGATATGAGGTGGGTTTATGGTACCGGCGAAAGCTGTGCGGTACTAGAGAGGTTAGCAATGGCGGAAAGGTGAGAGTGCATATAATCCATGGACTCAACATTAGTCATAAAGAACTCACATACTTATTGCAAAAATCTATTAGTCATCGAAACAAAGTACTACGCGCATGCTCCTAGAGGGATAGATTGGTAGGAAAAGACCATCGCTCGTCCCCGACCGCCACTCATAAGGAAGACAATCAAAAAACATCTCATGCTCCAACTTCGTTACATAACAGTTCACCATATGTGCATGCTACGGGACTCACAAACCTTAACACAAGTATTTCTCAAATTCACAACTACTTACTAGCATGACTCTAATATCACCATCTTCACATCTCAAAACAATCGAATCAAACTTCTCATAGTATTCAATGCACTTTATATGAAAGTTTTTATTATATCCCTCTTGGATGCCTATCATATTAGGACTAATTTTATAACCAAAGCAAATTACCATGCTGTTTAGAGACTCTCAAAATAATATAAGTGAAGTACGAGATTTCATCAATTTCTATGAAATAAAAACCACCGCCGTGCTCTAAAAAGATATAAGTGAAGCACTAGAGCAATTTTGCCTAGCTCAAAAGATATAAGCGAAGCACATAGAGCATTCTAATAAATCACGATTCATGCGTGTCTCTCTCAAAACGTGTGTATAGAAAGGATGATTGTGGCAAACTAAAAAGCAAAGACTCAAATCATACAAGACGCTCCAAGCAAAACACATATCATGTGGTGAATAAAAATATAGCCTCAAGTAAAGTTACCGATAGACGAAGACGAAAGAGGGGATGCCTTCCCGGGGCATCCCCAAGCTTTGGCTTTTTGACATCCTTGAATATTGCCTTGGGGTACCTTGGGCATCCCCAAGCTTAGGCTCTTGCCACTCCTTATTCCATAGTCCATCAAATATTCTTACCCAAAACTTGAAAACTTCACAACACAAAACTCCAACAGAAAATCTCGTAAGCTCCGTTAGTATAATAAAAACATATCACCACTTTTGGTACTGTCGTGACTCATTATTTATTTATATTGGTGTAATATCTACTGTATTCCAAGTTTTCCATGGTTCATACCCCTCGATACTAGCCATAGATGCATCAAAATAAGCAAACAACACGTGAAAAACAAAATCTGCCAAAAACAGAACAGTCTGAAGCCGCTGTGGGAAATACCTACCGCCGCTGTGCTGCATCATCCCTTCCTCTTTGGGGAAATACCGACGTAGCTTCAAGCCGCATCAAAAGGAATTTCTGGAGCCATTGCCGGGGAGGATCTTCAACATATACCAGGTTCCTAATCACAAATCTCCTTGCAATTTACATTATTTGCCATTTGCCTCTCGTTTTCCTCTCCCCCACTTCACAAAAATTTGCCGTTTGATTCGACTCTCTTTTTTGTTCGCCGTTTGTTGTGTGATTTCTCAAATATCAACAACAATGATTTTATCGGCTCTCTGATTGCTCCTCCCGCCACTAGTGCGGAGTCTTGTGATATTAATACTGCTTTGCCGAATCTTATTATGAAAGATCAATTTTCCGGTACTCCTAAGGAGGATGTCGCGTCCCATCTTAATACCTTCATGGAATTGTGCGATATGCAAAAGAAAAAAGATGTGGACAATGATGTTGCGAAGATGAAATTATTTCTTTTCTTTGCGTGATTCTGCAAAAATTTGGTTCTCTTCTTTGCCTCGCAATAGTATCGATTCTTGGAATAAGTGCAAGGATGCTTTTATCACTAAGTATTTTCCGCCCACAAAATTTATTTCCCTTAGAACCCAGATCATGAATTTCAAGCAACTTGAACATGAGCATGATGCACAATCTTGGGAAAGGATGAAAATGATGCTAAGGAATTGCCCAACTCATGGGTTAAATCTTTGGATGATCATACATAATTTTTATGCGGGGATGAATTTTGTTTCTCGTAATCTTTTAGATTCCACCGCGGGTGGTACTTTTATGGAAATTACTTTGGGTGAAGCCACCAAATTGCTTGATAATATTATGGCAAATTATTCGCAATGGCATACCGAAAGAGCTCCTGCTAGTAAAAAAGTTAATTTGATTGAAGAAATTTCTTCTTTGAGTGAAAAAGTTGATGCTCTTATGAAATTGGTTGCTAGTAAAAGTACTCCTATTGATTTTAATGATATGCATTTGTCTACTTTGATTGAGCAAAATAGTGATGCCATAGATGTGAATTTTATCTATCGAAATAATTTCAATAACAATGCTTATAGAGGTAACTTTAATCCTAGGCCTTTGCCTAGTAATTCCTCCAATAATTATGCTAATTCCTATGGAAATCAATCTTATAATAATAATAGGAACACCTTTGATCTTGAGAATAATATTTAAGAAATTATCAACACGCAAAAAGTTTTCAACACTTCCATAGAAGAAAAGTTGAATAAGATTGAGGATTTATCCAGAAGTGTTGATAGAATTGCTCATGATGTGGAGAATCTCAAGATGAAAAATTTTGTGCCTAAGGTTGATGAATCAATTAAAGCTCTTTATGTTTCTATGGATGAAAGTAAGAAAAGAACCGCTATGCTTAGAGCTAAAAGAGAATTTTTAGAAAAAGCGTTTTCTAGTGATTTCTTTCGCAAAAGTGATGAATATCTTAAAATGATTGGTGTTTCTTCTATTGATTCCTTGTTTAGTAAAATTAAGATTGATGAAAAGGGGACTGGAGAAGAGTCAACTTTAGCTAGAAGGCGTCCCAATGTTTTGGAGGGTGAAAATATTGTTGAGAAAATTGATGAAAGTGGGTTTGAAGAGGTCAAAACTTTAACTAGTGATGTGCCCACTCTTTTGGATTACAAAGACTTTAATTATGATAGTTGCTCTTTGATTGATTTTATTGCTTTGTTGCAATCCATGATAAATTCACCCCATGCTTATGAGCAAAATAAAGCTTTTACTAAACATATTGTTGATGCTATGATGAAAGCTTTTGAAGAAAAATTAGAATTGGAAGTTTCAATTCCTAGAAAATTGCATGATGAATGGGAACCTACTATCAAAGTCAAGATTAAAAATTATGAGTGTTTTGCTTTGTGTGACTTGGGTGCTAGTGCTTCTACAATTCCGAAATCTTTATGTGATGTGCTTGGTCTTACCGATCTTGAAGAATGTTCTTTTAATTTGCACTTGGCGGATTCTACTATTAAAAAGCCTATGGGAAGAATTAATGATGTTCTTATTCTTGCAAATAGGAATTATGTGCCCATAGATTTTATTGTTCTTGATATTGATTGCAATCCGTCTTGTCCAATTATTCTTGGTAGACTGTTTTTACGCACTATCGGTGCCGTGATTGATATGAAAGAAGGCAATATTAAGTTCCAATTTCCTTTGAAGAAGGGCATGGAACACTTTCCTAGAACAAGAATTAGGCCACTATATGAATCAATCATGAGGGCATCTTATGGATCTCGAAACAAAGATGACAAAACTTAGATCCTTGCTTTATGCCTAGCTAAGGGCGTAAAACTATAGCGCTTGTTGGGAGGTTGCCCAATGAATAAAATTTATTTTTGCTTTTTTTCTTTCTGTTCTTGAGTGTTAGCACAATTATTCTACTGTTATGAATGTGTTTTTTGTGTTTTAATTAGTATTTGTACCAAGTAAAGCCTTTAGGATCTTCTTGGGTGATAGTTTCTTGATCTTGCTGAAAAACAGAAACTTTTGCGCTCACGAAAACAATTCTCATTTTTTACCAGAGCATGCTAAAATGCCAATTCTTTTTGCGGAAGATTAATATACAAATTTCTCAGATCGTCCTAATGTTTCAGAATGTTTGGAGTTCTAGAAGTTTTTGAAATAGTTAGATTGCTACAGACTGTTCTGTTTTGACAGATTCTGTTTTCTTTGCGTTGTGTGCTTGTTTTGATGGCTCTATGGTTTTCTTTGATGAGTTTTTGCCATAGAAAAGTTTTAATACAGTAGATATAATGCAAAAACAAAATAAGAATTGGTTTGGCACAATACTTATAGTAGTGATTTACTTCCTTTTACTAACGGATCTCACGAAGGTTTTGTTGAGTTTTGTGTGATTGAAGTTTTCAAGTTTTGGGTTATCTTACGATGGATGAAGGAATAAGGAGTAAGAAGAGCCTAAGCTTTGGGATGCCCAGCATCCCAAGCTATTATCCGAAAGAGAGCAAGCAACTAAGCTTGGGGATGCCCTGAGTGGCATCCCCTCTTTCTTCTAACGACCATTGTTATTTTACTCAAAGCTATATTTTTATTCGTCACATACTATGTGTTTTGCTTGGACAATCTTGTATGATATGAGTCTTTGCTTGTTTTATTTTGTGTTCTAAGTCTTGATTCCTTGCTGGACACACCTATTTGAGAGAGCCAAAATTATGTCATGACTTGTTAGAATTGATCTCTATGCTTCACTTAAATTTTTATGAGCTATGGACTTGCTCTAGTGCTTCACTTATATCTTTTTTAGCACGGTGTGCTTTAGTATTTTTGAAGAAATTCTCTCTTTCTTCACTTAGACTTATTTGAGAGTTAGTAAAATTTTCAAGAAATTCTCTCTTGCTTCACTTAAATTAATTTGAGAGAAAGAAGAAAAAATATGCTCATGATCTTCACTTATATTTGTTTGAGCTTATCAAAAGCAACACATAAAAATTAGTTCCAAAGTGATAAATATCCAAGAAGGATATAATAAAAACTTTCATGAAGATCATTGGACAAAATAAACTTGATTCTTAGTAATAGTTTTGAGATATGATGATGTGATATGTGAGTCATCTTGATGAGTAATTATGCTTTAGTAAGAATGTTGGTGTTAAGGTCTGTGATTCCCTATGCAAGCACGAAAGTCAATAATTATGCAATGAAATTGTATCATACTTATGGTGCATTATTTGGTGTTAATTATGCTTAATGCTCGCTTATGAGATTATTCGTTTCTTGGTTGGTCGCTTCTCAATCTTTTGCTAGCCTTCATTTTGCACTAACTATGATCTCTACTTGTGCATCCAAAAACCTTTAAACCAGTTTTGCCACATGAGTCCACAATATCTACCTATATGCGGTATTCTTTTGCCGTTCTAAGCAAATTTGTATGTGCCATCTCTAATTTTCAAAATAAACTTCTCTTTTGTGTGTTCGTTTTGCTCGCGGAGCGGTGAGGGGTGGCTAATATTTTCCATGCTAGATTTGTTATTCTCATGATTAGTGTTTATTCACTTGTCATTGCACGAGAGTAAGGCAAAGGTACTTGGGATGCCCAGTCCCGAAATGAAAAATGAATTTACTTTATGTTGTCAAATAATAAATTCCTTGGAAAGTGTTGGTATGGAAGGCAACCATGGATACGGCTAGCCATGGAAAGTGAAAGTATGGTTGAAAAAGGAATAAACTTTATTTTCTGTTTGGGAACCGCCTATGATATATCTAGCATAGAAAGTGCTGGGAACTCTAAGTCATTTTCGTTGGTGGGAAGGACACACCTCCCAAAATGTTTTTTTATCTCTATGTTTTTCACTTTGAGCTCTAGCACCTCTACAAATCCCTACTTCCCTCTGTGAAGGGCCTTTCTTTTACTTTATGCAATTTTTATTTTTAATTTGAGTCTCCATCTTCTCTTATAAAAGCACCAACTAGGAGGCAATATGATCATACTTGAGTATTGGGTGTAGCTAATATGCTAGTGTGTTTCATGAATGGATCAATGATTGAGCATAATGGGCTAGGGATAACTTATTTTAGCGTTGATATTTTGAAAGACATGGTTGCTTGTTGATATGCTTGAGTATTTAAGTTATCATGTCAAAACTAGACTATTGCTTTGAATAATATAAAAGTCCAAATGTCCATGCTATAAAGAAAATAAATATGATATGACATGATAGGCAGCATTCCACATCAAAAATTCTGTTTTTATCACTTACCTACTCGAGGACGAGTAGGAGTTAAGCTTGGGGATGCTGATACGTCTCCAACGTATCTATAATTTTTGATTGTTCCATGCTGTTATATTATCAATCTTGGATGTTTTATAATCATTTTTAGTCATTTTATATCATTTTTTTGGTACTAACCTATTGACATAGTGCCAAGTGCCAGTTGTTGTTTTCTGCATGTTTCTTACATCGCAGGAAATCAATACCAAACGGAGTCCAAACACAACGAAACTTTACGGAGATTTTTTTGGACCAGAAGACACATAATGGGCCCTGGCTGCGCCTGGGGGGTGCTTCGAGGAGAGCACAACCCACCAGGGCGCGCTAGGAGGCCCAGGCGCGCCCTGGTGGGTCGTGCCCACCTCAGGTGCCCCCGGACCGCCTCTTTGCTCTATAAATACCCCAATATTCCAGAAACCCTAAAGGCATCGACGATAATCAATTCCAGCCGCCGCGGAGTCCAGAACCACCAGATCCAATCTAGACACCATCTCGGATGGGGTTCACCACCTCCATTGGTGCCTCTTCGGTGATGCGTGAGTAGTTCTTTGTAGACCTTCAGGTCCATAGTTAGTAGCTAGATGGCTTCCTCTCTCTCGCTGAATTCTCAATACAATGGTCTCTTGGAGATCCATATGATGCAACTCTTTTTGCATTGTGTTTGTTGGGATCGATGAACTTTGAGTTTATGATTAGATCTATCTTTTTATATCCTTGAAAGTATTTGAGTTTCTTTGATCTTTTATGCATGATTGCTTATAGCCTCATATTTCTTCTCCGATATTTGGGTTTTGTTTGGCCAACTTGATCTATTTATCTTGCAATGGGAAGAGGTGCTTTGTAGTGGGTTCGATCTTACGGTGCTTGATCCGAGTGACAGAAAGGGAACTGACACGTATGTATCGTTGCTACTAAGGATAAAACGATGGGGTCTATCTCTACATAGATAGATCTTGTCTACATCACGTCATCGTTCTTATTGCATTACTTCGTTTCTCCATGAACTTAATACAGTAGATGCATGCTAGATAGCGGTCGATGTGTGGAGTAATAGTAATAGATGCAGGCAGGAGTCGGTCTGCTAATCTTGGACATGATGCCTATGTAATGATCATTGCCTGGATATCGTCATGATTATTTGAAGTTCTATCAATTGCCCAACAGTAATTTGTTCACCCACCGTTTGCTCTTTTTGTCGAGAGAAGCCACTAGTGAAACCTACGGCCCCCGGGTCTCTTTCTCATATTATTTGCCTTTGCGATCTATTTTCCTTTGCTTTTATTTTCAGATCTATTAAACCCAAAATATAAAAATACCTTGCTGCAATTTATTCTTATGTATTTTATTTGGCGTTCGATCTATCGATCTACTACAATTTTATCTCACGTCCGTTTGCCCATCTGGGGTGCCGCTACCCGTAAGGGATTGACAACCCCTTTTACACGTCGAGTTGCGAGAGGTTGTTATTTGTGTGCAGGTGATGTTTACGTTGTGTTGCTTGGTTCTCCTACTAGTTCGATAACCTTGGTTTCACATCTGAGGGAAATACCTACCGCCGCTGTGCTGCATCATCCCTTCCTCTTTGGGGAAATACCGACGTAGCTTCAAGCTGCACCAGCGCTTTTCTTTAAAGCCTTTTTAGCTAGGCATTGAGATTTCAATGATGCTCACATGAAAGACAAGAATTGAAGCACAAAGAGAGCATCATAAAACATGTGAAAAACACATCTAAGTCTAACATACTTCATATGCATAGGCATCTTATAGGCAAACAAATTATCATAGCAAGCAAAAACTAGCATATGCAAGGAAGAGGAAAGAAACAATAGCAGTCTCAACATAACGAGAGGTAATTTAGCAACATCAAAATCTCTACAACCATATTTTCCTCTCTCATAATAATTACATGTAGGATCATGAGAAAATTCAACAATATAGCTATCACATAACATATTCTCAACACGATCCACATGCATGCGAAGTTGAAACTCTTCCAAAATAGCAGGATTAACATTAACTAAAGTCATGACCTCTCCAAACCCACTTTAATCAAAAATTTCATAAGATTGAACATTCTCCAAATATGTGGGATCTAAAGTTTACACTCTTCCAAACCCACTTTCAATATTATTGCAAATATTATTATCAATCTTATATTCATCATGGGGCCTTAAATAAATTTTCAAGATCATAAGAAGAATCACCCCAATCATGATCATTGCAACAAGTAGTGGACATTGCAAAACTAGCATCCCCAAGCTTAGGGTTTTGCATATTATTAGCACAATTGACATTAATAGAATTTATAATAACATCATTGCAATCATGCTTTTCATTCAAAGATCTATCGTGAATAACTTCATAAAGTACTTCATCACAATTTTCAGATTCACGAATTTCAAGCAAAACTTCATAAAGATAATCTAGTGCACAAAACTTACTAGCAATTGGTTCATCATAATTGGATCTCTTAAAAAGATTGGCAAGCGGATGAGGATCCATAAATCTTAGCAAGCGAAGATGCAAGCAAAAAGAAGGCACATGGTAACACAAGATCGAACGGAAGCAGGGCGAAGAAAAGGCAAATCTTTTTGAAAATCGTTTTAGAAGTGGGGGAGAGGAAAACGAGAGTTGAATGGCGAATAATGTAATGCGAGAGATGCGAGTTAATGATGGGTACTTGGTATGTCTTGGCTTGGTGTAGATCCCCCCGGCAACGGCGCCAGAAATCCTTCTTGCTACCTCTTGAGCTTGCGTTGGTTTTTCCCTTGAAGAGGAAAGGGTGATGCAGCAAAGTAGCGTAAGTATTTCCCTCAGTTTTGAGAACCAAGGTATCAATCCAGTAGGAGACTACGCAACAAGCCACCGAATACCTGCACAAAAAAACACCAACTTGCAACCAACGCGACAAAGGGGTTGTCAATCCCTTCACAGTTATTCGCAAAGTGAGATCTGATAGAGATGGATAAACGGTAAAGTAATATTTTTTATATTTTTGATTTATGGAACGGAAAGTAAAGATTGCAAAGTAAGAGAATGGCGACAAAAATTGGAAAGTTGACGGGAAACTAATATGATGTAAAATAGACCCGGCGGGCATAGGTTTCACCAGAGGCTTCTCTCAAGATAGAAATTATTACGGTGGGTGTACAAATTACTGCCGAGAAATTGATAGAGAAGCGCAAAGTTATGACGATATCTAAGGCAATGATCATGAATATAGGCATCACGTCTGTGTCAAGTAGACTGACTCCTGCTTGCATCTACTACTATTACTCCACACATCGACCGACTCCTGCCTGCATCTAGAGTATTAAGTTCATAAGAACAGAGTAACGCATTAAGCAAGATGACATGATGTAGCGGGATTTACTCAAGCAATATGATGAAAACCCCATCTTGTTATCCTCGATGGCAACAATATAATACGTGCCTTGCTGCCCCTACTGTCACTGGTAAAGGACACCGCAAGATTGAACCCAAAGCTAAGCACTTCTCCCATTGCAAGAAAAACCAATCTAGTTGGCCAAACCAAATCGATAGTTCAAAGAGACTTGCAAAGATATCAAATCATGCATCTAAGAATTCAGAGGAGATTCAAATAATATTCATAGATAAGCTGATCATCAATCCACAATTCATCGGATCTCGGCAAACACACTGCAAAAGAGTATTACATCGAATAGATCTCAAAGAACATCAGGAGAACTTTGTATTGAGAATCAAAGAGAGAGAAGAAGCCATCTAGCTACTAGCTATGGCCCCGTAGGTCTGAAGTAAACTACTCAGGCTTCATCGGAGAGGCAATGGTGTTGATGTAGAAGCCTACCGTAATCGATTCCCCCTTCGGCAGGATGCCGGAAAAGACCCCAAGATGGGATCTCACAGGTACAGAAGGTTGCGGCGGTGGAAAAGTGGTTTCGTGGCTCCCCTGGATGTTTTTGGGGTATAAGAGTATATATAGGCAAACGAATTAGGACAGGGGAGCTACGAGTGGCCCACAAGGTCGGGGGGCGCGCCCCACCCCCCTGGGCGCGCCCTCCACCCTTGTGGCCACCTCGAGGCTCCTCTCACTTGCACTCCAAGTCTCCTGGGTGTCTTCTGGTCCAAGAAAAATCATGGCGAAAGTTTTATTCCGTTTGGACTCCGTTTGGTATTGCTTTTCGGCGAAACTCTAAAACAAGGAAAAAAGAGAAACTGGCACTGGGCTCTAGGTTAATAGGTTAGTCCCAAAAATCATATAAAATAGCATATTAATGCATATAAAACATCCAAAACAGATAATATAGTAGCATGGAACAATCAAAAGTTATGGATATGTTGGAGACGTATCACTGAACTTTACACTAAATTTGCTAAATCATCTCCAAAAAATCAGTGGAAAAATTATCATGTTAGTTGTGGTGCCTCACAAACAAATGATGGATGAGTTACCATTGTCACATCAGACATGATAACTATCCTTGACCATCAGTGTTAATTGCATCTGAAGTACTTGGTAAGTGTTCCTGCTTTATGGATATAAACTAATCATAAATTTAGTTGTGAAACCAATAGCAGATCAAGAAATTATAATATTTGAATATAAACCATAGATATTACTAACAGAAAACAAATCACTAAGATTGAAAGCTGACCTTAGTTTTTTGGACCGATTGCTTGGATAAGCAACAACCAAGTGTATATATTGATCTCTATTACCACATTCTGCAAGGAATAAATAAGTGTAAGAAAAGTTGTCTAAATAGGGTGCATTTTGTAAATAGTGGAAGCAAACAAAGCAAAACGAAGTCATAAATAGATCGATGCAATAGTAATTTGATATACCTTCTCCAAATGGGCAGGATCCAACATGCAAGAAGAAATGTACAAAAACTAATAGAGAAAAAAAGCACACAAGTACTGCCTGAAATAACTTATTTGGCAACATCAGCTTTAATGATTCAGTTAATAGGAATCTACTTATATGTGTGTCGCGGAGAAAATAGCAGGTAAATGCTAAACATATTTCGACTCCAAAAAAATTCATGTGACATATTTAAGATATGCACATGTTGAAGTCTGATGCTACTATATCTATCCTAAACTTCACAAAGTCATAGAATTGATGGATTGAAGTCGCAACGCTCTTATAAGAACATGTTTGGAAGAGCAATTGTGTATAGACCTGTTCAATGGAGCAATTTGCAAACTTGTGTACTCTTAGAAACATCATCATAGTTCTAAATTCAGATGAAGGGAACAACACATCAGTCAATATAACACAAAATAACGGGAAAATAACACAGTAAAGTTGGAAGTCCAATTGTGAAGGAAACAATATTAAGTCCTGGTAGGCACCAATCCATTACACAAAGACATATATTAGTAATCAAACAATGTAGAATCAATAAAGATATTTGTTACCTTATGTCCAAGTGAAGAGCATCTCTGTGAAGTCTGTCTGAAAGACTGAAAGTACGTAGCGTTGGTAACTTGGACCGGTGAATGTACAACAGGGAGGAGTTGCCTGCTCGCCTACCTCAGCAGTTACAGACCAGAATCATCGTATTGATTCGTTTCCATTGCATGGAGAAGCATCTTGACTATTTAGGAGACTAAGAGAAGAGTGATGTGCAGAATTGCAGACTCCGTGTCACAAAAGAAGAAGAATGGAATTCGATGACATGGTGACCCAGTGGTCCTGCAGACTCCTATATGGGTGTTCCTTCCATGCAAAAAAACCTTCCATGCCATGGCTGAGGCCCTGCCCGACTCGCACCAATGTGTTCCTTCAATGATGAAAGGGAAAAAGATTGACAATTAGATGACACGGTGACCCGGTGGACTCATCTGTACACTTGGTGTTCCTCGCAGGCAAAAAACAAAAGAAGTCAAATTCAGATTGGAAAGCCACCAGCGGCCGATCTGATTCTGCTGGATCCGGAATGAAAAAAGAAGTCAAATTCAAATTGGAAACTGACCAGCGGTTAGTCTGATTCTGCTAGAACCGGCCGTAACCGACCTCCCCAGCGGCCGCGTAGCTACCATATAGCCGGAACGGAGACAAAGTGACAATCACGGGGAGGGGAAGACCAAGGCAAGTAGGGCGAACCTATAAGAAGGAGCGGGGGAGGCCGAGCCGTTTATGAATCGAGAAGTGGAAGGGCAAAGGGAAGGTGCTGCATGATCTAGCGGTTGTGTTGGTTCTAGCGTTTTTAGCAACTGAGGAGCCGTGGAAGGTGGAGCCAACAGCCAACGCAAGGGACGAAGTGCGGGGGTTGATGGCAAATCTGACTAGTGAGCCGCCCCATTGGAGTACCGAGAGGTAGATGGGCAGACCGCGGATAGTACAACATTGGACAGAGTTATCTTGAGGAAAAAAAGTATGTTAATTGAAAAATCGCTTATGTGGAATAGTGTGAGGTGGATAGGCCGCATGTGAAGAGAAATAGGATAGTGGGAATGAACTATTTAAGTATTATAGATAGGTTAGTCCCAAAAAATGATATAAAGTAGCATAATAATGCATATAAAACATCCAAGATTGATAATATAATAACATGGAACAATAAAAAATTTATAGATACGTTTGAGACGTATCAATCGACCAGTATGTACGTACACGTTTGCGACCAGACAGACAACGCTACGTACGCTTCGACCAGGTGGGTTCTAGCTATCAGGGAGGATAAGGACGCACTTCCTTGTGCGCGAAGATATAGCTAGTGGGTCCTAGCTGTCAGGGGGAGGAATCATTTTCCCCCGCGTAATAAGGAGGCACTTCCTTGCGTGCGAAGATGTAGCTGGTGGGTCCAGCTGTCAGCCTCAGCATGTACATTCCTTTTCCGATGGTTGTCGTTCGTTGACCATGCCACACTGAGAGCACCAACGCGGTGGATGATGGCGAGGCCTAGGAAGGGAACGACCTGAAGCCGGGGAAGACTTGGTAGTGGTTGCCCACGCAGAGGGGAGTACGAGGGTTGACTGGTTCAGCTGCGGTGTGAGGCTGCCGTCGCCGGAAAATAACAGGGGTTGTGGGTGAGTAAAGGGAAGGCATGACCGGCGGTGGGAGTAGGATGGGGCGGTGAGGCCTGCGCGGCACCACAGACGGCCATGGAAGGCAGGAGCAAGCGGTAAGCCCGGCACTGGTTTGGGCGGCTGGAGCAAGAAGATCATAAGTTGAAAAAGCAGCATGGTCGTTGGATTAACATCCAATGGCCACTGCTACTAGAATTGTTTGTTGACTAAGTTGACAAAGCCCTGCGTACGCATCAACTTAGTAGGCCCACAAGTCATCTACCAAATCTGGTGGGTCCTAGCTAGCATTGGGAGGAATCATTTTTCTTGTGCTTAATAAGGAGGCACTTCCTTGCGTGCGAAGATGTAGCTGGTGGGTCTCAACTGTCAGGTGGAGGAAACTTTTTCCCCGCGTAATAAGGAGGCACTTCCTTGCGTGCGAAGATGTAGCTGATGTGTCCCAACTATCAGGATGAGCAATCATTTTTGTTCGCATAATAAGGAGGCACTTGCTTGCACTACAAAAAAAAGACACATCCGTGACATTTTGGGCCGAACGATTTTTTTTCCTGTCATGCTTATGACACTTCTATGATGATAATTGTGACAAAACCCGGTATTATCATAGATGTGGATCCTACTTCTATGACAAAAAATCATGACAAAAAATGGGCTTTTTCGTCCTGGGCGGGCCGAAGACGCACCTGCATGACATTCTTTGGGCCGTCCATGATGAAAAAAATCATGGTAGAAGCGAGGGCGAGGAAAATTTCAGGGAGTTCCCGGTTACGGTGGGTGGTCGGGGCCGAGCGATGCACGGAGGTTTGCACGTTTCTCTCGTACACGTACGCGCGCGTGTGCGAGGCATTGCGCTCTAACTGAACCCGAGCGAGGCGTTGGGCTCTAACTGAACCCGAGCGATTGCACTAGCTACGTTACTAAACCCTGATCGATCCCTTGCTGTTAACTGAACCCGAGTGATTCCTTCGCTACTGCTGCTAACTGAAGCTGATCGAAGCTGCCTCTTGATGAACAGTTCCCTGTGGGGGTTGGATGAACAGGATTCTGTGGTAGTAGAGGCCATTGCCGCTGGATGAACAGGACCCCGATCGAGGAGGTGGGGGTGGATGAACAGTAGCCGGTGGAGGGACCCCGTACGTGGATGGCTGGTTGAACAGGACCCCGTGGAGGGCTGGTTGAACAGGATGATTTTGCATCATGTTTTCTTACTGTTATTTATAATGTTTTTATCTATAATAATGCTTTTTGGGGTAATTCTAATGCCTTTTCTCTCATAATATGCAAGATATACACAAAGAGGGAGAATTCTGGCAGCTGGAAATCTGGACCTGGAAAAGCTACGTCAGGCTACCTATTCTGCACAACTCCAAATAAGCTGAAACTTCACGGAGATTTTTTATGGAATATTTGACGAATATTGGAGCAAATAACTACCAGAGGGGCCCCACTAGGTGGGCACAACCCACCTAGGCACGCCAGGGATCCCAGGCGCGCCCTGGTGGGTTGTGCTCACCCAGGCCCACCTCCGGTGCCCATCTTCTAGTATATGGGTCAGTTTGACCTAGAAAAAATAAGGAGAAGACTTTCGGGACGGAGCGCTACCGTCTCGAGGTGGAACTTGGGCAGGAGTACTTTTGTCCTCCGGCGGAGCTATTCCGCCCGGGGAACTTCCCTCCCGGAGGGGGAAATCATCGTCATCATCATCACCAACAACTCTCCCATCTTGGGGAGGGTAATCTCCATCAACATCTTCAACAGCACCATCTCATCTCAAACCCTAGTTCATCTCTTGTGTTCAATCTTGTTACCGGAACTATAGATTAGTGCTTGTGGGTGACTAGTAGTGTTGATTTCATCTTGTAGTTGATTACTATATGGTTTATTTGGTGGAAGATTACATGTTCAGATCCATTATGCTATTTAATACCCCCCTGATCTTGAGCATGATTATTATTTGGGAGTATTTACTTTTGTTCTTGAGGTCACGGGAGAAATCATCTTGCAAGTAATCATGTGAATTTGATATGTGTTCGATATTTTGATAGTATGTATGTTGTGATTCCCTTAGTGGTGTCATGTGAACTTCAACTACATGACACTTCACCATATTTGGGCCTAAGGGAATGCATTGTGGAGTAGCAATTTGATGATGGGTGGCGAGAGTGACAGAAGCTTAAACCCCAGTTTATGCGCTATTCCGTAAGGGACCGATTGGATCCAAAAGTTTAATGCTATGGTTAGAATTTATTCTTAATACTTTTCTCGTAGTCGTGGATGCTTGCGGGGGGTTAATCATAGGTAGGAGGTTTGTTCAAGTAAGAACAGCACCTAAGCACCGGTCCATCGACATATCAAATTATCAAAGTACCGAACATGAATTAAACCAACATGATGAAAGTGACTAGATGAAATTCCCGTGTACCCTCAAGAACGCTTTGCTTATCATAAGAGACCGTTTTGGCCTGTCCTTTGCCTCAAAAGGATTGGTCTACCTTGCTTCACTTTTGTTACTACTATCGTTACTTGCTCGTTACAAATTATCTTGCTATCAAACTACTCCGCTACTTACAATTTCAGCACTTGCACACATTACCTTGCTGAAAACCACTTGTCATTTCCTTCTGCTCCTCGTTGGGTTCGACACTCTTACTTATCGAAAAGAGCTACGAATGATCCCATATACTTGTGGGTCATCAAGGCTATTTTCTGGCGTCGTTGCCGGGGAGTGAAGCGCCTTTGGTAAGGAAACATTTATATAGTGTGCTGAAATTTATTGTCACTTGTTACTATGGAAAACAATCCTTTGAGGGGTTTGTTCGGGGTATCTTCACCTTGACCGGAACCACAATTAGGTACCCCTCAACCTACTGCACCTACTGAAAATATTGAATATGAAATTCCTTCGGGTATGATAGAACAACTGCTAGCTAATCCTTATGCAGGAGATCGAACCGAACATCCTGATATGCACTTGATATATGTAGAACAAATTTGTGGATTGTTCAAGCTTGCAGGTTTACCCGGAGATGAACTTATGAAGAAGGTTTTCCCTTTATCTTTGAAGGGAAAAACATTGGCATGGTATAGGCTATGCGATGATATTGGATCTTGGAATTGGAATCGTTTGAAATTGGAGTTCCATCCAAAAATTTATCCTATGCATCTAGTTCATCGTGATCGGAATTATATATATATATATTTTCCTCGTGAAGGAGAAAGTATCCTAGCCACCCAAGTTCAAGCCGGAGATGCCGCCGCGCTACGACAGCACGGCGGACCGGCGGCCTTCCTGCTGGCGTACGAGGAGGCCGTCCTTAAGGCCGGGGGCGACGACACGGTCATGGCCAACTGGCTTCCCATGGCCCTCACTGGCGTGCCGCATGCCTGGCTGCTCAACCTCCCCGGATCCACGGTGGCATCTTGGGAGGAGTTGCATGGCCTCTTCACCGCGTGCTTCGCGGCACCAGCGCCCCATGCGGTCGCGACCCTCCTCGGCGGCTCGCAAGCGCCGCCCTCGGACCGCGACGCCAAGCCGTTCTTTCGCCAGATCAACGCCGTTTCTGCGCCGCAGGGGGCTCCCCCGGGTTGGGTGGCGCCCAAGGCCGACCTGACCTTCGACTCGGGAGATCACCCCGTCACCATCGTCAGCTCGGGCGTGCTCCCAATGCTTTGCATGCCCACCATCTGCCACGTAGCCGTCACCAAGACCCTCATCAACGGCGGCGCCGGCCTCAACGTGCTCTCAGTGGAGGCCTTTAGCCTCCTTTACGTACCACTCGAGCGGCTCCACCCCAGCAAGCCCTTCTCTGGCGTCGGCGGCGGCTCCTCCATCCCCCTGGGGTAGATCCGTCTTCCCGTGACCTTCGGCACCCGCGACAACTACCGCACTAAGTTTATCAACTTCGACATCACCCACATCGGCCTCCCGTACAATGCTATTCTCGGGTACCCGGCTCTAGCTTAGTTCCTGGCGGCGACCCATCCGGCCTACAACCTCATGAAGATGCCTGGGAGCAAGGACGTCCTCACCATAGTGGGAGACACTAAGGAGGCTCTGGCGGTACTCAAGCTTGCCCTTAAGACCGCCGCAGCGGCGCAACCGGCTGACGCGGGCACCTTCGAGGTTAAAGAAGCCGCGCCAACCAAGAAGAAGTAGTTGTTCGCTCAAGACCGGGCGGAAACCAAGCAGGTGCCGGTCGAGGAAGATGGGTCCTCGAGAGCCACCTTCACCATAGGTGCCAACCTCGATCCCGATCAAGAGGAGACATTAGTGAAGTTCTTGCGTGCAAACAAGGAAGTATTCGTCTGGGAGCCTGATCAGCTGGTAGGGGTCCCAAGAGGAGTGATTGAGCACCACCTGAAGGTGTGCCCCAATGTACGCCCTGTGAAGCAGAGGGCGCGTCAGCAGTCCACGGAGAAGCAATCCTTCATCGTCCAAGAAACCCGCAAGTTGGAGGCAGCAGGTGTCATTCGCGAGGTCCGGTACCCTGAATGGTTGGCAAACCCCGTCGTTGTGCCCAAGAAAGGCGGAAAGGAGCGCATGTGTGTCGACTTCACCAACCTCAACAAGGCCTACCCCCAAGATCTGTTCCCGCTTCCGCGCATCGACCAAATCGTCGACTCCACTGCCGAGTGCGACCTGCTGTGCTTCCTGGATGCATTCTCAGGCTACCACCAGATCAAGATGACAGTAGAAGATGTCGAGAAGACGGCCTTCCTGACCCCGTGAGGGGTATACTGCTACACTTGCATGCCGTTCAGGCTGCGCAACACGGGCGCTACCTTCCAATGGCTGATGCACATCACCCTGGGTCAGCAGCTCGGGAGGAACGCTGAAGCCTACGTCGACGACATTGTGGTGAAGTCTCGGGCGGCGAGAACTTTAATTCAGGACCTGGAGGAGACCTTCGAAAGCCTGCGCCGGGTGGACTTGCGGCTCAACCCGGAGAAATGCGTGTTTGGCATCCCTTCCGGCAAGCTGCTGGGTTTCCTTGTGTCCCACAGAGGGATCGAGGCGAACCCAGAGAAGGTAAAGGCAATCGAAGACATGAGTCCATCACAAACCCTCAAGGAGATGCAGAAGCTTGCCGGTCGCGTGACTGCGTTGGGGCGTTTCGTCTCCAAGCTGGGAGAGCGCGCCCTACAATTCTTCAAGCTGATGAAGAAGAAGGGCCCATTCGAGTGGACCCCGGAGGCCGAGCAAGCGTTTCAAGACCTCAAGAGATACCTAACCAGCCCTCCAGTGATGGTAGCGCCTCGACCTCTCGAGCCCTTGGTGATGTACCTTGCCGCCACCCCTTACTCCGCCAGCGCAGCTCTGGTGGCGGTCCAGGAGGAGCGCCGGGTCAGGGATGCGACGCGCCAAGACGCCCCCTCAGCCAGAGCGGCGCAAGACCCAGAGGGCTCCGCGAGGGCTGTGGCGACGCCAGCAAAGAACCAGGCTCAACGAGACGGCGCACTTGGGCCTGCGGAAGCCCCAACGAGCGACCAGGCTTCGGGGGATTCGTCGTCTCCGGAGGCGCCCCAGCCTCCGGAAGCCGCGGGCCTCGTTAATGTGCTCGCCCTCGTCGAGCACCCTGTGTATTTTATCAGCACGGTGTTGCGGGACGTGAGGGTGCGGTACCCCATGCCTCAGAAGCTCC
Organism: Triticum aestivum; assembly: GCF_018294505.1. Taxonomy (NCBI): domain Eukaryota; kingdom Viridiplantae; phylum Streptophyta; class Magnoliopsida; order Poales; family Poaceae; genus Triticum; species Triticum aestivum. The sequence goes on from NC_057802.1 coordinate 188,643,777, forward strand.
TGCTCACGCTCTTGGTGGCCTCGCGCAAGCTGCGGCACTACTTTCAAGGTCACCCCATCAAGGTCGTCTCGGCCTACCCATTGGAGAGGGTGCTCAGGAGCCCAACTCCGCCGGGAGAGTCGATGAGTGGAACATTGAGCTGCAGGCATTTTAGTTGGAGTTCAGCACAACAAGGGTCATCAAGGGAGCCGCGCTCGCTGATTTCGTGGCAGAATGGACGGACGCCCCGGGGCTTGAAGAAGGCGAGGATCGGTCCCTCTCGTCGAGGAGTGAAGCGCCAGATGGCGGGGTTATGTATTTCGATGGCGCCTTTGCGTTGCATCTCCAGGGAGCAAGGGAAAGAGCTGCTAGCCGACATACATGGCGGGGACTGCGGCCACCACTCGTCGTCATGGACCCTCATCGGCAAGGTGTTTCGCAGGGGATTCTACTGGCCTACGGCACTCAACGACGCGACAGAGCTGGTGAAGTCCTGTGAGGCCTGTCAGTTCCACGCCAAGCAAATCCATCAGCCGGCTCAGGGCCTCCAGACCATCCCACTCTCGTGGTCGTTCGCGGTCTGGGGGCTGGATATCCTGGGCCCGTTCCCACGAGCGCCTGGGGGCTACCGCTACCTCTACATCGCCATCGACAAGTTCACCAAGCGGGCGGAGGTACAAGCCGTCCGCACCATCCCGGCCGGCTCCGCGGTCAAGTTCATCAAGGGACTCGTAAGCCGGTTTGGGGTCCCCAACCGCATCATCACTGATAACGGCTTGCAGTTCACTAGCAATCTCTTCAAGACATATTGTTGTAACCTTGGAACGCAGATCTGCTACGCTTCAGTGGCGCACCCCCCGGAGCAATGGTCAGGCCGAACGTGCCAACGCGGAGGTCTTGAGAGGCCTTAAGACCAGGACCTTCAAGAAGAAGCTCAAGGTCTGCGGCAGGGGCTGGCACGACGAGCTCCAGTCCGTGCTATGGTCCATCTGCACCACCGCCACCAAGCCAACAGGCGAGACCCCATTCTTCCTCATCTACGGAGCAGAAGCGGTTCTCCCTCACGAGGTCAAGCATCACTCCGCGTGGGTCCTGGCGTTTGATAAGGCGCGGCAAGACGCCATGCGGGGGATGGACCTCATGCCGGGGGAGGAACGCCGCCGTGAAGCCACGCTACGGGCGGCAAGATATCAGCCGGCGCTGCGGCAGTACCACTGCCGCAGCGTACGCTCCAGGACACTCGAGGTGGGTGACCTCGTCCTAAGGCGGGTGCTCTCCAGGGAAGGGCTGCATAAGCTCTCACCCATGTGGGAGGGCCTGTTTAGGGTCGCCCACGTCTCTAGGCCTGGCGCCGCACGCCTGGAGACGCAGAACGGGGTACCCATCCAGAACGCCTGGAACATCCAGCACCTCCGGAAGTTCTACCCATGAAGAAAGGCGCAACACCTGTGAAGAAGGCCTAGTGCGTGTGAAGGTCTCCGCTCGTGACACTCTCACGTAATAATGAGTGGGGCTGTACACACCCCGGAGTCTCAGGAGTGCCGCCCTCGGGCCTCTAGGGCTCCCTCCCACGTCCTAGTGGCAGCACTTAGCTCCGCGCTAGTGAGAAGACAAGAAGACTAGACTAGGTGCCGGACACGGATTTTCATTTGCTTTCCGTAGTTGGCTTGCCCTTCTTTAATCGAAATTTGCTTTCTGGTGTTCCTTGCCGGTCTTGTCACATTGCCTTCTGCCTCTGTTTCTGCCTTCGGTTCTCTGTTTGACCTGTGCTCTCTCTCGCGCGTCCCTCGCGAGGGGGCTGGACAGGTGCCCTTGTGAGTGTCTTGCCTATTTTTTCGCGAGGCACCCTCGTTCGAGCCACAAGCTGGCGCACCCCTCTCAATCCGTGCCCCTCGGGTACCGCGGTACGAAGCGTGGGATCGTAGCCGGCAGCACCTGCGACCAAGGCTCGGAAGAACAAAAGTTTTCTAACGAATTTTTGCAGCTCCTAGACATTCCTCAAGCCGAGGAGGCCTCGCCAGGTACTGAGAAATGTGCGGCTCATGAGGCAGAAGCTACTTCAAGCACGCCAAGTTAAGTTATTTCTACGCGCCTATGCGAAACATTGATACTGCGACACAACACATGAACGATAAACATAGCATAACAACTTAGAGATCATAGTTTGTTGCACGCCCCTACGGGGCCCCATACTCGCCTCTCTCTTGACGCAGGAAGAAAAGGAAGAACAAAACAAAAGCGACGCGTGCCCCTGCAACAGCTCGCGAGGACGGACCCATGGCGCTCTCCCGAGCTCAGCCGGAGCCTTCCTCGCGCTTCACTGAGGCGCGGCAGCGAGACGACCCGCTGCCACCTTCGAAGCGAGCCGCTGCTGGAGCTGTCGCTAGAGGGAGAACCGCTGTAGCTGGGCGCGAGATCGTCCTCACCCTCATCCCGACCGTCGCCAAGGCCAAGCACCTCGTCGCCGTCATTGTCCTCGGGGTACCACCCGACGCGACGACCGTCTTCTCCGAGCACCCTCATGTAGAGGGTCGCGTTGCCCTCATACTTGAAGTGGAGGGTGCACCGCCTGCCCAGGCCGCGCGCGCGGGCAAACGTCTGCCAGCCGCGGGCCAGAGCCATGTTGCCAGCAATAGAGATCTCGACTGCGACCCACGAAGCTTTGCTGCAGCAGCCGTCCGCCTACAGCCAGAGCCCGCCTGGGCCTGTGGCCGGCAGTTCGCCAGCGAAGAAGCGCGAAAGCTGAAGCCAGGTGCTGGCCGGACTCTCCGACCAAACGACGAACTCCGACAGCACCTCCGCCGAGTGGAAGCACGACCGAGGAGGCTGTGCGACCATGGCGCGCCTCCCATCATGAACGGGGCTGCCATGATCTGGGCGAGCCCCGCCACGAGAAGAGGTACCGCCGCGGCAGCGAGGAGCCGTGGCGGGGGTCGCGGCGTGCTTACGGGGACGGCCGCACCCACGCTTGGGCGTTGGGGAGCCGGGCCCGTCTTGGCGAGCCTTCCCCTTCTCCGCGGCCTAGAACCTCTTCATAGGCGCCATGGGGGTCGCCGCTAGCAATGAGGCGAGGAAGGAGAAGCGAGCAAGAAGAGATGAGCAACGGGGGCTCCGCCCCCTTCCTCATTTATTGCAGGAGAAGGCCAACCGGCGATCCCCACGATCACAGGTAATGATGATATTTCTCTGCATGCAGCAGGGACTCGTCAAGTCGGGCAGTTGCCGAGGTAGCGTGGGGAAGCGGAGACGCCCACGTCCAATCAATCGCCACGCGTCGAGCAAGGCCGCAGGCTGTTGGGGCCTGCAACACTCCGCACTTGCCCTTTGGCTTCGCCTCGAAGCCAAGTCCGAGCGCGCCTTGGGCCCGGGGGCTACTGTCGGCGTCCTGGGAACGGGGGTCCCCAGACTTGCCTGCCTGCGGCCCACGGTGTGGCTCCGCCAGCGGCCCTGTACGACCCATCTTCACCAGCAAACATTCAAGACCTTGGCGAGGGGCCAAGCCTCGCGAGGTGGACGACACAAGACCTCCTCGAGGGCTGCCTCACCAGGCTGGCTCGCGAGGGGCGGAGAGATCAAGGCAGGGGACACCTCGCGAGGTTCAAGTGATGCAAGCCATGATGACTGGAGCCAGGCGGGAGCCAGCGCACGCAGTGTCCTCGTTTCCTCTTTGGTGCTAAAGGGGCAAGCACAAGCGAGGAGTCCCGAGGCATCAGGCAAAGGTTTTCATATCGGTGCAACGAGACCAAGACCAGTAGGACGGCAGGACGGAGGTCACCGTGGAGCCAAAGACAGCGTCATCACCAGAGCCTTTGGCAGGCGAAGACCACCTTTAGTCAGGATAGCTTGTACTAGTTGTGTCCCTTCGAATTTGGCCGTTGTTGGCTCCCTTCCCGCTCAATATTTGGGGAGAGGACCAGGGCCTCTATAAATAGGACTAGCCACCACAGTAGGAGGGGACGACTCATCTTGGACTAGATCCATCCTCACTCACACGAGTTCAGCAAGCACAAGAACACCTCACCTCAGGAGGCTGTTCTTCCCTTGTACTGTTCATCCTCAGCCCAAGAGGCAATCCACCACACCACACTGGAGTAGGGTATTACACCACAACGGTGGCCCGAACCAGTATAAATCTCGTGTCTCTTGTGTTGCGGGTTCGTCGAGCCAGGCTTTGAGATCGCGGTGAGGATGAGGGCGTGATTAGGTAGGGGGAGATCATCGTGCGCAACCGAGTGTTTGAACCTCAATGGTTTTGCCGGAACCCCAAATCCGACAATGCTGGAGATAGAACTGCTCACAAGGTATTGCAATCTGGATTTTATTGGCCTACTCTCTTCAAGGATCACTGGTACGCGTCGGTCCTAAACAAACAGTTTTTTACCCCTTTCCGCGACGGCATTTGGAACCGTCGCCAAGTGAGTGTGTGCGATAGGGTGTCGTTCCCACACGACCCAGAAATCGTCGGGGATAGGCCCTCCTGGGACCCAGGTTGGGGCCGTGTGCGATCGGGTGAGGCATCGAAACCCAATCATTTTCGTAGGTATGTACATCCCACACGTTAATCCGAGAAAATCATTTCCGTAGATATGTACTGTTGGGGAACGCAGTAATTTCAAAATTTCCCTACGCACACGCAAGATCTATCATGGTGATGCATAGCAACGAGAGGGGAGAGTATAGTCCACGTACCCTCGTAGACCGTAAGCGGAAGCGTTATGACAACGCGGTTGATGTAGTCATACGTCTTCATGATCCGACCGATCCTAGTGCCGAAAGTACGGCACCGCGATCTGCACACGTCTGGCTCGGTGACGTCCCACGAACTCTTAATCCAGCTGAGTGTCGAGGGAGAGCTTCGTCGGCACGACGGCGTGATGACGGTGATGATGAAGTTACCGGCGCAGGGCTTCGCCTAAGCACTACGACGATATGACCGAGGTGGATTATGGTGGAGGGGGGCACCACACACGACTAAGACAGTTGTCTGTTGTGTCTTCTAGGGTGCCCCCTTCCCCCGTATATAAAGGAGCAAGGGGGGAGGCCGGCCGGCCCTAGGGCGCGGCAAGGAGGGGAGGAATCCTCCTCCTAGTAGGAGTAGGATTCCTCCTTTCCTAGTCCTACT
>NC_057802.1:188649178-188655114 GCF_018294505.1 Triticum aestivum
CTCCTAGTGCAACTCAGACTCAAGGGGGAGGGGGCGCATGGCCTGCCCTGGCAGCCCCTCTCTCTCCCCACTAAGGACTAAGGCCCATCTAGGCCCACTAGTTCCGGGGGGGGGGGGTCCGGTAACCCTCCGGCACTCCGGTTTTCTCCGAAATCACCCGGAACACTTCCGGTGTCCGAACATAGCCGTCCATTATATCAATCTTTATGTCTCAACCATTTCGAGACTCCTCGTCATGTCCGTGATTATATCTGGGACTCCGAACTATCTTCCGTACATCAAAACACATAAACTATTGGACCATATGGGTTTCAGAACTATGTAGACATGACCGAGATACGTCTCCGGTCAATAACCAGTAGTGGAACCTGGATGTTCATATTGGCTCCCACAAATTCTACAAAGATCTTTATCGGTCAAACCGCATAACAACATACGTAGTTCCCTTTGTCATCGGTATGTTACTTGCCTAAGATTCGATCGTCGGTATCTCAATACCTAGTTCAATCTCGTTACCGGCAAGTCTCTTTACTCGTTCCTTAATGCATCATCCCGCAACTAACTCATTAGTCACAATGCTTGCAAGGCTTATAGTGATGTGCATTACCGAGAGGGCCCAGAGATACCTCTCCGATACTCGGAGTGACAAATCCTAATCTCGATCTATGCCAACTCAACAAACACCATCGGAGACACCTGTAGAGCATCTTTATAATCACCCAGTTACGTTGTGACTTTTGATAGCACACTAAGTGTTCCTCTGGTACGGGAGTTGCATAATCTCATAGTCATAGGAACATGTATAAGTTATGAAGAAACGAATAACAACAAACTAAACCATCATCGTGCTAAGCTAACAGATGGTCAAGTCAATCACATCATTCTCTAATGATGCGACCCCGTTTATCAAATGACAACTCTTTGTCCATGGCTAGGAAACTTAACCATCTTTGATTAACGAGCTAGTCAAGTAGAGGCATACTAGTGACACTCTGTTTGTCTATGTATTCACACATGTACTAAGTTTCCAGTTAATACAATTCTAGCATGAATAATAAACATTTATCATGATATAAGGAAATATAAATAACAACTTTATTATTGCCTCTGGGGCATATTTCCTTCAGTCTCCCACTTGCACTAGAGTCAATAATCTAGATTACATTGTAATGATTCTAACACCCATGGAGTCTTGGTGCTGATCGTGTTTTGCTCGTGAGAGAGGCTTAGTAAACGGGTCTGCAACATTCAGATCCGTATGTATCTTACAAATCTCTAGGTCTCCCTCCTTGACTTGATCGCGGATGGAATTGAAGCGTCTCTTGATGTGCTTGGTTCTCTTGTGAAATCTGGATTCCTTTGCCAAGGCAATTGCACTAGTATTGTCACAAAAGATTTTCATTGGACCCGATGCACTAGGTATGACACCTAGATCGGATATGAACTCCTTCATCTAGATTCCTTCATTCGCTGCTTCCGGAGCAGCTATGTACTCCGCTTCACACGTAGATCCCGCCACGGCGCTCTGCTTGGAACTGCACCAACTGGGAGCTCCACCATTCAATAAAAATACGTATCCGGTTTGTGACTTAGAGTCATCCGGATCAGTGTCAAAGCTTGCATCGACGTAACCATTTACGACAAGCTCTTTGTCACCTCCATAAACGAGAAACATATCCTTAGTCCTTTTCAGGTATTTCAGGATATTCTTGACCGCTGTCCAGTGATCCACCCCTGGATTACTTTGGTACCTCCCTGCTAAACTAATAGCAAGGCACACATCAGGTCTGGTACACAACATTGCATACATGATAGAACCTATGACTGAAGCATAGGGAATGACTTTCATTTTCTCTCTATCTTCTGCAGTGGTCGGGCATTGAGTCTGACTCAACTTCACACCTTGTAACACAGGCAAGAACCCTTTGTTTGCTTGATCCATTTTGAACTTCTTCAAAACTTTGTCAAGGTATGTGCTTTATGAAAGTCCAATTAAGCGTCTTGATCTATCTCTATAGATCTTGATGCCCAATATATAAGCAGCTTCACCGAGGTCTTTCATTGGAAAATTCTTATTCAAGTATCCTTTTATGCTATTCAGAAATTCAGTATCATCTCCGATCAACAATATGTCATCCACATATAATATCAGAAATGCTATAGAGCTCCCACTCACTTTCTTGTAAATACAGGCTTCTCCAAAAGTCTGTATAAATCCGTATGATTTGATCACACTATCAAAGCGTATATTCCAACTCCGAGAGGCTTGCACCAGTCCATAAGTGGATCACTGGAGCTTGCACACTTTGTTAGCACCTTTTGGATCAACAAAACCTTCTGGTTGCATCATATACAACTCTTCTTTAAGATATCCATTAAGGAATGCAGTTTTGACATCCATTTGCCAAATTTCATAATCATAAAATGCGACAATTGCTAACATGATTCGGACGGACTTAAGCATCGCTACGGGTGAGAAGGTCTCATCGTAGTCAACTCCTTGAACTTGTCGAAAACCTTTTGCAACAAGTCGAGCTTTGTAGACAGTAACATTCCCGTCAGCGTCAGTCTTCTTCTTGAAGATCCATTTATTCTCTATGGCTTGCCGATCATCGGGCAAGTCAACCAAAGTCCATACTTTGTTCTCTTACATGGATCCCATCTCAGATTTCATGGCCTCAAGCCATTTTGCGGAATCTGGGCTCATCATCACTTCCTCATAGTTCATAGGTTCTTCATGGTCAGGTAACATGACTTCCAGAATAGGATTACCGTACCACTCTGGTGCCGATCTTACTCTGGTTGACCTACGAGGTTCAGTAGTAACTTGATCAGAAGTTTCATGATCATCATCATTAGCTTCCTCACTTACTGGTGTAGGAATCACTGGAACTGATTTCCGTGATGAACTACTTTCCAATAAGGGAGCAGGTACTGTTACCTCATCAAGTTCTACTTTCCTCCCACTCACTTCTTTCGAGAGAAACTCCTTCTCTAGAAAGGATCCATTCTTAGCAACGAATATCTTGCCCTCGGATCTGTGATAGAAGGTGTACCCAACAGTCTCCTTTGGGTATCCTATGCAAACACATTTCTCCGATTTGGGTTCGAGCTTATCAGGTTGAAGCTTTTTCACATAAGCATCGCAGCCCCAAACTTTAAGAAACGACAACTTGGGTTTCTTGCCAAACCACAGTTCATAAGGTGTCATCTCAACGGATTTAGATGGTGCCCTATTTAACGTGAATGCAGCCGTCTCTAAAGCATAACCCCAAAACGATAGCGGAAAATCAGTGAGAGACATCATAGATCACACCATATCTAGTAAAGTACGATTATGACGTTCGGACACACCATTACGTTGTGGTGTTCCAGGTGGCGTGAGTTGCGAAACTATTTCGCATTGTTTCAAATGAAGACCAAACTCGTAACTCAAATATTCTCCTCCACTATCAGGTTGTAGAAACTTTATTTTCTTGTTACGATGATTTTCCACTTCACTCTGAAATTCTTTGAACTTTTCAAATGTTTCAGACTTATGTTTCATCAAGTAGATATACCCATATCTACTCAAATCATCTGTGAAGGTAAAAGAATAACGATACCCGCTGGGAGCATCAACACTCATCGGACCGCATACATCAGTATGTATTATTTCCAACAAGTCTGTTGCTCGCTCCATTGTTCTGGAGAACGGAGTCTTAGTCATATTGCCCATGAGGCATGGTTCGCAAGCATCAAGTGATTCATAATCAAGTGATTCCAAAAGCCCATTAGCATGGAGTTTCTTCATGCGCTTTACACCAATATGACCTAAACGGCACTGCTACAAATAAGTTGCACTATAATTATTAAACTTATATCTTTTGGCTTCAATACTATGAACATGTGTATCACTACTATCAAGATTTAGTAAAATAGACCATTCATCAAGGGTGCATGACCATAAAAGATATTACTCATATAAATAGAACAACCATTATTCTCTGATTTAAATGAATAACCGTCTCGCATCAAACAAGATCCAGATATAATGTTCATGCTCAATGCTGGCACCAAATAACAATTATTTAGGTCTAAAACTAATCCCGAAGGTAGATGTAGAGGTAGCATGCCGACGGCGATCACATCGACTTTGGAACTATTTCCCACGCGCATTGTCACCTCGTCCTTAGCCAATCTTAGCTTAATCCGTAGCCCCTGTTTAGAGTTGCAAATATTAGCAACAGAACCAATATCAAATACCCAGACGCTACTACGAGCATTAGTAAGGTACACATCAATAACATGTATATCAAATATACCTCTCACTTTGCCATCCTTCTTCTCCGCCAAATACTTGGGGCAGTTCCGCTTCCAGTGGCCAGTCCCTTCGCAGTAGAAGCACTCAGTCTCAGGCTTAGGTCTAGACTTGGGCTTCTTCACTTGAGCAGCAACTTGCTTGATGTTCTTCTTGAAGTTCCCCTTCTTCCCTTTACCCTTTTTCTTGAAACTGGTGGTCTTGTTGACCATCAACACTTGATGCTCCTTCTTGATTTCTACCTCCACAGCCTTTAGCATTGTGAAGAGCTCGGGAATTGTCTTATGTCGGTGAACAAAAGTAGGGGCACTCCTTTTTACCCCTTAACATGTGCACAGACAGTCGGAGCCGCGCCCACAGCCACACTAAGCAGGGCAGAGGAGGGAAGCCGAAGGCACAAGGCAACAAGAAGCAACACCAAGGCCAGAGACACAAAGAGCAAAGGGGCGAGGTGGACCCCCCGGCAAGACCCTTGCCGGGACGACCTCCGTGGGCCCGGCAAGAGCTTTGCCAGGGCAACTTGCCCAATGCCAGCAGAGCGAGCCACCCTTGAGCCCAAGGGTTCCAAACGCCGTCAACAACTACATTGGAACCAGGGTTCGGGAGGCACCTCCGTGGTGGCATGCAGATCTTTGTCAAGATCATAAATACATAGGATTAGATGAGGACCAGAAGACGGCAACCCTCGGCGGGATCCTAGCCGAGGAAATCCACAAGACCCCCGGCAAGCGCCTTGCCGGGGACGACTGCAACGCCACGGCAAGACCCTTGCCAAGGGCATCAGCGGGGCCACAGCCAGGCCCGCGCCTGCCAAGACTCCACCGCCGTCCCAAAGCAGCTGTTAGCTCAACCAGCCGGGCAGGCACCTGCGTGGCGACGGGCGGCCTCTGCACCGACCCAGCAAGCACCTATGTGGTGGCATGCAGACCTTCATGAAGGCTCCACCACCGCGCCAGCCCAGCAGCCAACCAACGTGGCGCCACAACGCCTCATCAGCTCGGACGTGTGTCAAGGCCGGGCGAGGCGGCGACAGCTGGGACGTGCTTCCTTGCCGTCCCCGATAAAGCAAAGGGGCACATCGGCAGTGCATTAAATGCATTTGTCCGACGGCCTAGAGGATAGTCTTATCGACTGTAGACCTTTCCACCTCCTGTTTGCCACTGTGGCAACCCCTTTTTCCTATAAAAGGAGGCCCGAGGCGACCAGGAGAAGGATTCAGATCTTTTGGGCAGGTTACACCCCATAGCTAGCTCAAGAACACAAGAACACTCAAATACATCCACCAAAGCAGGACTAGGGTATTACGGATCTTCGTGGCCCGAACCTGGGTAAATGATCCGTGTGCTTCCTGTCAGACCCGCTCTTTGCACAACCTCGTGCCCGCCAACCGTAGAAGGGATCCCAGTGATTCCATAGGTGTCGATTTCCCCCGACATCTTTGGCGCGCCAGGTAGGGGGCGCAGTTGTGAGAATCTGGTCTAGCAGTTAGCCTAGCAGTTCTTCATCGCCATGGCTCCCAAGAAGAAGACGATCACGGTGATCGGCTCATCGGGAGCCGAACGGCCCGTGCCAGTGCGGGCGAGCAGCGGGCCGGTCGCGGACAGAACCCGAGCCGTGGCCTGCGAGCACAAGCATC
>NC_057802.1:188655379-188667170 GCF_018294505.1 Triticum aestivum
GGCGCATCAACCTCCAAGATGCCTACGCCGGCACTCACAGCGCGCTCTTCCCAGGGTGTGCACGACGAGCAGCGCCACCACGATGGAGACCCCGGCCGCCGCCGTGGGAAGAGTCATGTGCATCATCTGCGGGACGAAGGAGGCCAGCATGCCCGCCGAAGTGCTGGCGAAAATGGCATGCAGCCGCTGGGCCGTGATAGAGCTCCTTCTAACGTGGTTAGAAGTCGAAGCGCGCCACGATCCACGCAGCTCTCGCCGCCACCCACGCCAGCAGAAGCTTTGGCGCGTGCGCAACTACTCCTCGACTTCCCTCCTGCTGCGGAAAAGCTCGATGAGTGGAGGGCCACCATCCGGAGCCTTGTCGGCGTTGCCAACCAAGATGAGCCACGGCCAGCGGGGCCCTCAGGCCGGCGCTCCGTCGAACCACCGCATGCCAGCAGTGGAGGGGCCGGAGGTGCTACCGCCACTGTGCACTCTCCTCCTCCACGCCAGCCACCGTGGGTGTCGATCCGTCGTGATGACGCTTGTGATAACATTTCCATAGCGTCGTCCGACCCACAGACCTACCGCGACCAGCGCCAAGTTCTTCGGGAGCGAGCCCATGAAGACGCTCGAACCACCATCGAGCGCCGGCGCGATACACACCACCAGTCAGATAGGCGGGCAGGGCCCGCTATGGACCACCCAGCACCGGGAGGCTCCGGTGGCCTACCTTACGAGGTGGGTTGCCCGGCCTTTACCCATGAGCTGCGGCAGTTCCAGTGGCCGTCCCACCGTACGTTCAAGCCCGATGTTGGCGAGAAGTACAATGGCAAGACCCACCCATCGGAGTTCCTCAGCATCTACACCATCGCGATGTAAGCCGCTGGAGCTCGTGACGACAAGGTGCTTGCCAATTACTTCCCGTTGACCTTGAAACCCAATGTCATGTCTTGGTTGATGCACTTGCCGGCGGATTCCATTTCTTCTTGGTCGGATATGTGTCATGAGTTCGTTGGTGCCTTCACCGGAGGCCACCAAGCTCATGGCCAGGCAGTGATTTGCATATCATTCCCCAGAAGGAAGGTGAAAACCTGCGCAAGTACATACAGAGGTTCAGCCGGGTGCAATACAACATCCCAGATGTTCATCCTGCCGCCGTGATCAACGCGTTCCATCAGAATGTGCGCAACCGCAAGATGCGTGAAGAGCTGGCGATGAACAAGGTCAAGGATGTGGCCGAACTCTATGTTCTGGCCGATAGATGCGCTCGGGCTGAAGAGGGGAGGAAGTACCCCGGCGAGGACGCCGGCGTGGAAACCGACTCTACCGACGAAGACACCACCGCCTCGATGAAAAAGGGTCGGCGTCGCAACAGGAATCGCAAGGGCAAGGTCGTGCTTGCCGTCGAGGGATCCGACGACACCGGCACTGCCAAGAAGGCCAAGGCAGACGACCCCGACAAGGAGATTGCCGGGTGCGCCGCTTGCCGGGCCTTGACGGCTGCTGACAAGCCAGGAGGCTCCGACAAGCAATACTGCAAGATCCACCGCACCAAGGTCCACGACCTCCAGCACTGCCGACAAGTCGAGCTGCTTGCTGAGAAGCAAAAGGCCAAGTATGAGAGGCGGGACAAGGAGAAGGGTCAGGATGGTGCCAAAGGATCTGGTAAGAAGCATGGCGGCCAAGGAGGCCGCCACGGCAAGGATAACCAGCAAGAGAGGCCCGCTCGGGGCCGCGACAAGAGGCAGGAAGACGACGATCATGACGAGGGCGACGAGTCCGGCGAGAAAGAGTTTCAGAAGGCTACAGAGGCCATGTGCGTCGATGGTGGCGCCTCGCTGCACACTTCTCACCGCCAGCTCAAGCAGTGGGCGCGTGAGTTCACAGCAGCGGAGCCATCGTTCGACACTCAGAAGCCGCTGAAGTGGTCCAGCACGCCCATCATTTTTGACGCCGAGGATCACCTTGATCGCACAACTGCGGTCAGGTGTTTGCCGTTGTTGGTTTCACCAACGATACGCAACCTCAAGGTGAACAAGATGCTGGTTGACGGCGGGGCCGGTCTGAACTTGATCTCACCCGTTGTGATCAAAAGGCTGCAAATTCCTGACGGAGACCTCGAGGAAACGGGCACGTTTCAAGGGGTCAACCCGGGAAGGAGCCAGCCGAAGGGGAAGGTCACGTTGCCTGTGACGTTTGCAGGTGAGTTGAACTACAGGACGGAGAGAATTGTCTTCGATGTAGCTGAGATCCCTTTTCCCTATAATGGGATCCTCGGCCGCCCGGCACTATCCAAGTTTATGGCGGCGGCGCATTATGCCTACAACACGCTGAAGATGCCTGGGCCGATGACCATCATCACCGTTCCCTGCGACAAGAAGGATGCGTTGATCTGCGCCGACCTACTCTACCGGGAAGCAATTGCAGCAGCTGCCGCCAAGGCACTTGCTCCTGCAGCTGAAGCCCCGGGAGGGAAGAAGAAGACCGGCAAGACCTCTCGCACCCACTCCGGCAAGCGCACCTCTTTGGAGTGTTGTGCTACCGTCGAGGACGTGCCAGAGACCTCCACCGGCAAGAGCAAGAAATCAAGAGCTGCGCCACCAGAGACCAAGAAGGTGTCCGTCAAGGAGGATGGCACGGGAGGGGCTTTCACCATAAGCTCCACCCTCGACAGCAAATAGGAAAGTGCGCTCATCACTTTCCTGCGGGCGAATGTCGATGTGTTTGCATGGCTAGCATCTGACATCCCCGGCGTGCCCAGGGAAGTGATTGAGCACCATCTTGCTGTCTGCCCCCATGCGCGACCCGTCAAGCAGAAGGTCAGGAAGCAAGCTTTGGAACGGCAGGAGTTCATCACAGAGGAGATCAGGAAGTTGGAAGCAGCAGGTTTGGTGAGGGGAGTGCTCCATCCGACGTGGTTGGCCAATCCGGTGGTGGTGCGCAAGGCAAACGGGAAGTGGAGGCTGTGTATTGACTACACAGATATCAATAAGGCTTGTCCTATGGACCCCTTCCCATTGCCGCGTATCAACCAGATTGTTGACTCCACGGCCGGGTGTGATCTGTTATCATTCCTCGATGCCTACTCGGGCCACCACCAGATCTTCATGACAAGAGAAGACGAAGAGAAGACAACATTCATCACCCCATGTGGTACGTATTGCTTTTTACGGATGCCTTTCGGGTTGAAGAGTGCTGGCTCGGCGTTCGCAAGGGCGGTCCAAATTTTTTTGAGCCCCAACTACATAGAAATATGGAAGCTTACATGGATGACATAGTGGTCAAAACCAAGGACAAGGCAACTCTTGTATAAGACTTGGAAGAGACGTTTGCCAACCTGCGCAAGATCAACCTCAAGCTGAACCCTGATAAGTGTGTCTTCGGCGTTCCGTCCGGCAAACTTCTTGGGTTCTTTGTGTCGCAGCGTGGGATCGAGGCAAACCCAGACAAGATCAAGGCTATCGAGCAGATTGAGGTGCCCAAGCGGATCAAGGATGTGCGTCAGCTCACTGGCTGCGTTGCCGCCATGAGCCGATTCATCTCCAAGTCTGTCGAGCGTGCACTTCCCTTTTTTAAGATTTTGAAAAAGGCGGGCCCAATGGAGTGGACCCCGGATGCCGAAGCAGCACTGCGGGATCTGAAGAAATACCTCTCTTCTACACCGGTACTGGTGGCGCCTAAACCACAAGAGCTGTTGCTGCTGTATCTGGCGGTGACGAATCAAGTGGTCAGCGCCGCACTAGTGGCGCATTGGGAGCTCGACAAAGAGGCAGTGGCGACGGCGGGACTGGCGGATGGCAAGCCAGAGATTCCCCTGGCAGGGCCCGATGCCGGCAAGACAAGGCCCCGCCAGAGTCTGACGCCATCGGGACAGGGCCCATGCAATCAAATGAAGTGGTGCAGAAGAAGAAGATGATGCAGCACCTGGTTTACTTTGTCAGCTCCCTCCTGCAGGGGGCTAGGTCAAGGTACTCTGGTGTGCAGAAATTGCTCTTCGGCCTCCTTATGGCCTCGAGGAAGCTGCGTCACTACTTCCAAGCACACGAAATCACCATCGTCACCCGCCTCCCGTTGCAACGGATACTGCACAACCCAGACGCAACCGGAAGGATTGTGGAGTGGGCCTTGGAGTTATCAAGCTTTGGTTTGAAGTTTGAAAGTACTTCGACAATCCAGAGTAGAGTCTTGGCGGAGTTCATTGCAGAATGGACCTCAACACCTGACGAGAAAATCTAGGAGACCACTCTCCCCGGCAAGGAAGCAAGTCACAACTGGATCATGTACTTTGACGGGGCTTTCTCGCTGCAAGGCGCCGGTGCTGGTGTGCTGCCCGTCGCACCCACCGGAGAGCACCTCAAGTATGTAATCCAGATGCACTTTCCTAGGGAGATGTCCACCAACAACACTGCTGAGTACGAGGGGTTGCTTGCCGGTCTCAGGATCGCGGCAGACCAGTGGGTTAAGAAGCTCATCGTCAGGGGTGATTTGCAGCTTGTCGTCAGACAAGTCAACAAAGATTATCACAGCCCGTTGATGGAGGCCTACGTAGATGAGGTGAGGAAGCTGGAGGAGCGCTTTGATGGTATACAAGCGGAGCACGTTCCCCGAGCGGAGAACGACATTGTCGATTACCTCTCAAAGCACGCTGCATTCAAGCTACCTGTGGAACCAGGTACTTTTTTGCTTCGGTTAACTCAACCATCCGTCGAACCATCAACGGAGCAGAACAAACGGAGGAAATCACGCCCCGGCAAGTACTTTCCCGTTGAGCCCCCGGGGGCCGCCGGCAAGGGTGTTGTCGTGGATTCCGAGCCTGCCGAGGAGCGACTGACTCCTGCAGGCCATCAAGCCCTGGCCGTAGAGACGGCCGCTCCCATGGCAGAAGAAATGCCTTTGGTTCTTGCCGTCGAGCCCCAGGCTCCGGCATGGGCACAACATACCATCTGATTCCTCCAAACAGGGGAGCTTCCTGAGGAGCAGGAAGAAGCAGAGAAAGTAGCCCGTCGGTCTGCTATGTATCAGTTCGTCGATAACGTCCTGTACAGGAAGAGACCGAACGGTGTGAAATTGAAGTGCATTCCTCGGGAGGAAGGACTGGAGCTGTTGGCGGAGATACACGGAGGCATATCCGGCTCCCACATAGGGTCGAGGGCCCTTGCCGGCAAGGCGTTCCGGCAGGGTTTCTTCTGGCCCACTGCCCTCCAGGATGCAACGACACTAGTAACCAAGTGTGAAGCATGTCAGTTCCATTCGAAGAAGCTTCATCAACCAGCTCAAGCCCTTTAAACAATTCCTCTTTCTTGTCCATTCTCGGTCTGGGGGCTCGACATCCTGGGCCCTTTCCCCCGTGCTGTCGGGGGCTTTGAGTACTTGTACGTTGTGATCGACAAGTTCGCAAAGTGGCCGGAGGTGGAAGCAGTGAGGAAGGTGATAGCACAGTCAGCCGTCAAGTTCTTCAAGGGTCTAGTGTGCCGTTTTGGTGTGCCAAACAGAGTCATCACCGACAACGGCACGCAGTTCACAAGACACACCTTCATGCAATACATCCAAGACCTCGGCAGCAAGGTCTGTTTCGCTTCCATGGCACACCCACGGAGCAATGGCCAGGCGGAGAGGGCAAATGCTGAAGTGTTGCGAGGCCTGAGGACAAAGACTTTTGACAAGCTGCACAAGTGCGGAAGGCACTGGATTGACGAGTTGCCGGCGGTTCTTTGGTCGATCAGGACGATGCCAAATCGAGCCACAGTCCAGACAGCCTTTGCCCTGGTATACGGGGCAGAAGCAGTTCTCCCCACGGAACTCATATACGGGTCACCTCGAGTGCTCGCTTACGACGAGCTTGAGCAAGAGCAATTGCGGCAAGATGACGCAACGCTCCTTGAGGAACATCGTCTTCAGAGGGCTGTGAGAGCAGCACGCTACCAGCAAGCCTTGCGCCGCTACCATAGCCGCAGGGTTCATGCCCGAAGTTTTGAGGAAGGCGACCTTGTTCTTCGGTGCGTTCAATCAGCCAAGAATTCCAACAAGTTGACGCTGAAGTGGGAAGGCCCTTATCGGGTAATACGAGTCACCAGGCCCGGCGCAGTCCGCCTGGAGACCGAAGATGCTATCCCAGTGAGCAACTCCTGGAACATCGAACATCTTCGCAAGTTTTACCCATAAGGTGCGGTTGCAAGGCCTCCCGGCAAGCCACCTTTTGTGCAAGCTTTGCCGGCAAGGCATGTAACCCTCTGTACAAAGCCAGGCGCAGACCCTGAGCATAAATAAATGAAGCTTTGGCACCCTAAGTTATAGCATGCATGCTAGGTTAAGTCTCTCCCTCGGTTAGGGTTGATAGTGCTTAGCGGCGACTAACCCCTAGCCTAGAGGTCGAGTGTGCGTCTTTCTATCCTCTTTGGTTCGCAAGGCACGTGGACACTTCTGCTGAGCCACTTGGAAGAAAGAGAATGAACCGGCGCTCCGGCCCCAGCAAGCCAAGACTGCCGGGGGCTGAAGACGCAAGGATCCAACCACGGAAAGCCAAGGTTGCCGGGGGCTGCAGATTCAGATAAGTCTTTCATCCCCTGTTATGCATTTCCGTATGGAACTGGGACATGTGAAACCTCGTTTATATTCTTAAACCACCTGCTCCCCTTTTCCTGTACCCAAGAGCTATCCCCTGGGTCGGAACTTGGTCGTAGTCGTGGTGGCAAGAAAATGAACGAGGGGCCTAACTCTACTTCGCCTCTGCCTCCGCCAAGAGTGTGAGAATGGTCGACTGAAGTGGGGGGACGGCAAGGCCTGTTGCCGGGCGACAATGTTTATCTTAAAAATAACAAGGATTCGTTCCTTGGCATGGGCCTCGCTCACGCACAAAGAACCCGACAAGCACCCTTTTTCATTAAAAACGTCCCATACAGGTACAGTTCGTATGGAATAAAAAACATGAGCAAGGGGATTACATGTCTTAAAACTAACAAGTGCCCGCAGGCTTACAAACTAAAAAGAGATAAGGTGCCCGTAATCCCTTTCTTGTCCCTCTCCTCAGAAGGTGGAACAAGACAGTAGGAGGGCAAAAAGAGCGCCTAGGCGAGGTACGAGGGGCAGAAGGCACCAAGAGAACATCCCGGTGCTGAGAGGGGAGCTGGAAGATGAGGCAGCGGGCCGACAATACACGATGAAGGCGTTGGTGCCCGTGTACTCCGACTTGACGGCCGCCACCCGCCTTCTTCGTCCTTCCCGACCCTCCTACGCCAACCGCCCAAGGAGGCGATGGGGAACGCGTCGATGGAGAGCTTGATGAGGAAGGACCTCGGCAGGACGCGAGGCCGAGGGAAGGGCGACGCAGTAAGTCAGAGTCGAGGTCGGCGTCCCGCCGCTCGACGCCCTCCTCGTCGCTGTCCTCCTTGTCACTCCCACTCGAGGAAGAATCTTCATCGTCGGAGGAGCTCTCCGCGCAACACTTCAGGCGAGTTCCAAGATAACCGAAGACCTTGACGGAGAGCAGGCCGTCCTCCATCAACTTGAAGTAGAGGATGAGCCACGCCGTCAGGCTGTGGACGCAAGCAAACGTCTTCCATCCGCGATGGAGGTACATGACGTGAGGAGCGGGGAATTCGACGTCGACCCACGTGCCGCCGTTCCCGCAGCCCCTCATGTGCAACCTGAGGGTCTGGGGCGGATCGAGCTCCATCTCCCGAGCAAATGGGGTAGGGAGATGAAGATGACGACGCGGTGGCCGGTGCAGCCGGATGAAGAATTCACGGGGCTGGTCCCCTACGTGTCCCTCCATCGGGGGAGGCATCACCGGCGGAGGCGGGGCCGGTGCACCGCCCCATCCACCTGTTCCCCGAGCACCACGGCGACCTCGGCCTCGCCCCCTCTGCCTTCCTCTCGTGGCTGGCTCCACCGCCGCGAGCTCTTGGGAAGGAGGGATGCGCTGTCGAGCAGCGACCCTCGCTGCCACCGTTGAAGGGCTAGCGCCCCCTCTCGCCATGGCAGATGGAAGAAAGGAGCGGAGGTAAAAGGAGATGGATGATGGAAGAATGTGGGAGTGCCATCCCCCTCCCCCTTCTTATAAAGGGGCGGGGTCGAGGCTCGGCCGCCCCACTCGACCAATCCGGTCATTGGGAGCGCAGGGAATCAGGACCGACCGGCTGCCCCCACCAGCGACGGCCCGGTTTCCCGCCTCCACCGCCTGCCACCTGCATGAGGGACACGTGGCGAGCGAGCAGAATCGAAGGGACGGGTGAGGCTATCGTTCCCCACCCCTTGATCGTGGGGCACAGGCGCCTTGAAGACCATGACCCGAGTCCGCTCAGTAAATGAGCCGCGCCTCTACGCCTCCCTCTTCTTATGGGGAAGGCGTGAGCCGCCTCTTTACTATGATGTGACGCATGCGTGCGGGAACCGCCCCACGCATGACCCCCACGTCACGCACGACTCTCCACGTCGCGCGTTCAACGCGAGTCGTGGAGAAGCGCAGCGGATGAGAAGTTACCGCAGTAAAAATCCCGCCCCGACTGCCCGTGCACTGTTCTGGGCCTGGCCCAACAACGTGTCGCGCTTATGTGTGGCCCAGGCCCGGGGGCTCCTGTCGGTGTACAAAAGTAGGGGCACTCCTTTTTACCCCTTTACTTGTGCACGGACAGTCGGAGCTGCGCCCACGGCCACACTAAGCAGGGCAGAGGAGGGAAGCCGAAGGCACAGGGCGACCAGAAGCAACGCCAAGGCCAGAGACACAAAGAGCAAAGGGGCAAGGTAGACCCCCGGCAAGACCCTTGCCGGGACGACCTCCGCGGCCCCGGCAAGAGCTTTGCCGGGGCAACTTGCCCAACGCCAGCAGAACGAGCCACCCTTGAGCCCAAGGGTTCCAAACGCCGTCAACAACTACATTGGAACCAGGGCTCGGGAGGCACCTCTGTGGTGGCATGCAGATCTTTGTCAAGATCATAAATACACATGATCAGATGAGGACCAGAAGACGGCAACCCTCGGCGGGATCCTAGCCGAGGAAATCCACAAGACCCCCGACAAGCGCCTTGCCGGGGACGACTGCAACGCCACGGCAAGACCCTTGCCGGGCCCCCGGCAAGACCCTTGCCAAGGGCATCAGCGGGGCCACAGCCAGGCCCACGCCTGCCAAGACTCCACCGCCGTCCCCAAGCAGCTGTTAGCTCAACCAGCTGGGCAGGCACCTGCGTGGCGACGGGCGGCCTCTACACCGACCCAGCAAGCACCTGCGTGGTGGCATGCAGACCTTCGTGAAGGCTCCACCACCGCGCCAGCCCAGCAGCCAGCCAACGTGGCGCCACAACGCCTCATCAGCTCAGAGGCGTGTCGAGACCGGGCAAGGCGGCGACAGCTGGGACGTGGTTCCTTGCCGTTCCCGATAAAGCAAAGGGGGCACGTCGGCAGCGCATTAAATGCGTTTGTCAGACAGTCCCAGAGGATAGGCTTATTGACTGTAGACCTTTCCACCTCCTGTGTGCCATTGTGGCAACCCCTTTTTCCTATAAAAGGAGGCCCGAGGCGACCAGGAGAAGGATTCGGATCTTTTGGGCAAGTTACACCCCGTAGCTAGCTCAAGAACACAAGAACACTCAAATACATCCACCAAAGCAGGACTAGGGTATTACGGATCTTCGCGGCCCGAACCTGGGTAAACGATCCGCGTGCTTCCTGTCAGACCCGCTATTTGCACAACCTGGCGTCCGCCAACCGTAGAAGGGATCCTAGTGATTCCATAGGTGTTGATTTCCCCCGACATCTTATCCATCCCTTGCATATTATAGTTCATCATGAAGCTCTTGTAGCTTTGTGGTAGTGATTGAAGAACTCTGTCAATGACACTATCATCAGGAAGATTAACTCCCAGTTGAGTCAAGTGGTTGTGGTACCCAGACATTCTGAGTATATGTTCTCTTACAGAACTATTCTCCTCCATTTTGCCGCTGTAGAACTTATTGGAGACTTCATATCTCTGAATCCGGGCATTTGCTTGAAAATATTAACTTCAACTCCTGGAACATCTCATATCCTCCACGACGTTCAAAACATTGTTGAAGTCCCGGTTCTAAGCCGTAAAGCATGGCACATTGAACTATCGAGTAGTCACCAGCTTTGCTCTGCCAGACGTTCATAACATCTGGTGTTGCTCCTGCAGCGGGTTTGTCACCTAGCGGTGCTTCCAGGACGTAATTCTTCTGTGCAGCAATGAGGATAATCCTCAAGTTACGGACCCAGTCAGTGTAGTTGCTACCATCATCTTTCAACTTAGCTTTCTCTAGGAATGCATTAAAATTCAACGGAACGACAACACGGGCCATCTATCTACAACAACATAGACATGCAAAACACTATCAGGTACTAAGTTCATGATAAATTAAAGTTCAATTAATCGTATTACTTAAGAAATCCCACTTAGATAGACATCCCTCTAATCATCTAAGTGATCACGTGATCCATATCAACTAAACCATGTCCGATCATCACGTGAGATGGAGTAGTTTTCAATGGTGAACATCACTATGTTGATCATATCTACTATATGATTCACGTTTGACCTTTCGGTCTTAGTGTTCCGAGGGCATATCTGCATATGCAAGGCTCGTCAAGTTTAACCCGACTATTCTGCATGTGCAAAACTGGCTTGCACCCGTTGTATGTGAACGTAGAGCTTATCACACCCAATCATCAGGTGGTGTCTCGGCACGACGAACTGTAGCAACGGTGCATACTCAGGGAGAACACTTATACCTTGAAATTTAGTGAGGGATCATCTTATAATGCTACCGTCGAACTAAGCAAAATAATATGCATAAAGGATAAACATCACATGCAATCAATATAAGTGATATGATATGGCCATCATCTTGTGCCTTTGATCTCCATCTCCAAAGCACCGTCATGATCACCATTGTCACCGGCTTGACACCTTGATCTCCATCGAAGCATCGTTGTCGTCTCGCCAACTATTGCTTCTACGACTATCGCTACCGTTTAGTGACAAAGTAAAGCAATTACATGGCGATTGCATTTCATACAATAAAGCGACAACCATATGGCTCCTGCCAGTTGCCGATAACTCTATTACAAGACATGATCATCTCATACTCATGTCTTGACCATATCACATCACAACATGCCCTGCAAAAACAAGTTAGACGTCCTCTACTTTGTTGTTGCAAGTTTTACGTGGCTGCTACGGGCTGAGCAAGAACCGTTCTTACCTACGCATCAAAAACCACAACGATTTTTCGTCAAGTGTGTTGTTTTAACCTTCAACAAGGACTGGGCGTAGTCACACTCGATTCAACTAAAGTTGGAGAAACTGACAACCACTAGCCACCCGTGTGCGAAGCACGTCGGTAGAACCAGTGTCGCGTAAGCGTACGCGTAATGTCGGTCTGAGCCGCTTCATCCAACAATACCGCCGAATCAAAGTATGACATGTTGGTAAGCAGTATGACTATTATCGCCCACAACTATTTGTGTTCTACTCATGCATATAACATCTACGCATAGACCTGGCTCGGATGCCACTGTAGGGTAACGCAGTGATACGTCTCCGTCGTATCTATAATTTTTGATTGTTCCATGCCAATATTATTCAACTTTCATATACTTTTGGCAACTTTTTATACTATTTTTGGGACTAACATATTGATCCAGTGTCCAGTGCCAGTTCCTGTTTGTTGCATGTTTTATGTTTCGCAGAAACCCAATATCAAACGGAATCCAAACGGGATAAAAACGGACGGAGAATATTTTTGGAATATTTGGAGAATATGGGAAGAAGAATCAACGTGAGATGGTGCCCGAGGTGGCC